>NC_088710.1:39764469-40064469 GCF_963576615.1 Watersipora subatra | reverse complement strand
TACATTTTTCACTTTTGTCAGACAATTGCAATATTCTCACAATAAGCTAATTAGCTCAATTGGAGCATTTCTACCATGTTTAGTTGAAATTGGAAATTTACATTTTTCAGTTTTGTCATACGTTTGTAATATTCTCACAATAAGCTAATTAGCTCAATTGGAGCATTTCTAGCATGTTTGGTTGAATTTGGAAATTTACATTTTTCAGTTTTGTCAGACGTTTGTACACTTCTTACAGTAAGCTTATTTCCGCATTTGGAGCATTTCTAGCATGTTTGGTTGAAATTGGAAATTTACATTTTTCAGTTTTGTCAGACGTTTGTAATATTCTCAAAATAAGCTAATTAGCTCAATTGGAGCATTTCTAGCATGTTTAGTTGAAATTGGAAATTTGCATTTTTCACTTTGGTCAGACAATTGCAATATTCTCTCAATAAGCTAATTAGCTCAATTGGAGCATTTCTAGCATGTTTGGTTGAAATTGGAAATTTACATTTTTCAGCTTCGTCAGACGTTTGTAAAATTCTTACAGTAGGCTTATTTGCGCAATTTGAGCATTTCTAGCATGTTTGGTTGAAATTGGAAATTTACATTTTTCACTTTTGTCAGACAATTGCAATATTCTCTCAATAAGCTAATTAGCTCAATTGGAGCATTTCTAGCATGTTTGGTTGAAATTGGAAATTTACATTTTTCAGCTTCGTCAGACGTTTGTAAAATTCTTACAGTAGGCTTATTTGCGCAATTTGAGCATTTCTAGCATGTTTGGTTGAAATTGGAAATTTACATTTTTCAGTTTTGTCAGACGTTTGTAATATTCTCACAATAAGCTAATTAGCTCAATTGGAGCATTTCTAGCATGTTTGGTTGAAATTGGAAATTTACATTTTTCAGCTTTGTCAGACGTTTGTAATATTCTCACAATAAGCTAATTAGCTCAATTGGAGCATTTCTAGCATGTTTGGTTGAAATTGGAAATTTACATTTTTCAGTTTTGTCAGACGTTTGTAATATTCTCACAATAAGCTAATTAGCTCAATTGGAGCATTTCTAGCATGTTTGGTTGAAATTGGAAATTTACATTTTTCACTTTTGTCAGACAATTGCAATATTTTCTCAATAAGCTAATTAGCTCAATTGGAGCATTTCTAGCATGTTTGGTTGAAATTGGAAATTTACATTTTTCAGTTTTGTCAGACGTTTGTACACTTCTTACAGTAAGCTTATTTCCGCATTTGGAGCATTTCTAGCATGTTTGGTTGAAATTGGAAATTTACATTTTTCAGTTTTGTCAGACGTTTGTAATATTCTCAAAATAAGCTAATTAGCTCAATTGGAGCATTTCTAGCATGTTTAGTTGAAATTGGAAATTTGCATTTTTCACTTTGGTCAGACAATTGCAATATTCTCTCAAAAAGCTAATTAGCTCAATTGGAGCATTTCTAGCATGTTTGGTTGAAATTGGAAATTTACATTTTTCAGCTTCGTCAGACGTTTGTAAAATTCTTACAGTAGGCTTATTTGCGCAATTTGAGCATTTCTAGCATGTTTGGTTGAAATTGGAAATTTACATTTTTCAGTTTTGTCAGACGTTTGTAATATTCTCACAATAAGCTAATTAGCTCAATTGGAGCATTTCTAGCATGTTTGGTTGAAATTGGAAATTTACATTTTTCAGTTTTGTCAGACGTTTGTAATATTCTCACAATAAGCTAATTAGTTCAATTGGAGCATTTCTAGCATGTTTGGTTGAAATTGGAAATTTACATTTATCAGTTTTGTCGGACGTTTGTAATATTCTCACAAAAAGCTAATTAGCTCAAATGGAGCATTTCTAGCATGTTTGGTTGAAATTGGAAATTTACATTTTTCAGTTTTGTCAGACGTTTGTAATATTCTCACAATAAGCTAATTAGCTCAATTGGAGCATTTCTAGCATGTTTGGTTGAAATTGGAAATTTACATTTTTCACTTTTGTCAGACAATTGCAATATTCTCACAATAAGCTAATTAGCTCAATTGGAGCATTTCTAGCATGTTTGGTTGAAATTGGAAATTTACAATTTTCAGTTTTGTTAGACGTTTGTAATATTCTCACAATAAGCTAATTAGCTCAATTGGAGCATTTCTAGCATGTTTGGTTGAAATTGGAAATTTACATTTTTCACTTTTGTCAGACAATTGCAATATTCTCACAATAAGCTAATTAGCTCAATTGGAGCATTTCTAGCATGTTTGTTTGAAATTGGAAATTTACATTTTTCACTTTTGTCAGACAATTGCAATATTCTCACAATAAGCTAATTAGCTCAATTGGAGCATTTCTACCATGTTTAGTTGAAATTGGAAATTTACATTTTTCAGTTTTGTCATACGTTTGTAATATTCTCACAATAAGCTAATTAGCTCAATTGGAGCATTTCTAGCATGTTTGGTTGAAATTGGAAATTTGCATTTTTCACTTTTGTCAGACAATTGCAATATTCTCTCAATAAGCTAATTAGCTCAATTGGAGCATTTCTAGCATGTTTGGTTGAAATTGGAAATTTACATTTTTCAGTTTTGTCAGACGTTTGTACACTTCTTACAGTAAGCTTATTTCCGCATTTGGAGCATTTCTAGCATGTTTGGTTGAAATTGGAAATTTACATTTTTCAGTTTTGTCAGACGTTTGTAATATTCTCAAAATAAGCTAATTAGCTCAATTGGAGCATTTCTAGCATGTTTAGTTGAAATTGGAAATTTGCATTTTTCACTTTGGTCAGACAATTGCAATATTTTCTCAATAAGATAATTAGCTCAATTGGAGCATTTCTAGCATGTTTGGTTGAAATTGGAAATTTACATTTTTCAGCTTCGTCAGACGTTTGTAAAATTCTTACAGTAGGCTTATTTGCGCAATTTGAGCATTTCTAGCAAGTTTGGTTGAAATTGGAAATTTACATTTTTCAGTTTTGTCAGACGTTTGTAATATTCTCACAATAAGCTAATTAGCTCAATTGGAGCATTTCTAGCATGTTTGGTTGAAATTGGAAATTTACATTTTTCACTTTTGTCAGACAATTGCAATATTCTCACAATAAGCTAATTAGCTCAATTGGAGCATTTCTAGCATGTTTGGTTGAAATTGGAAATTTACATTTTTCAGCTTTGTCAGACGTTTGTAATATTCTCACAATAAGCTAATTAGCTCAATTGGAGCATTTCTAGCATGTTTGGTTGAAATTGGAAATTTACATTTTTCAGTTTTGTCAGACGTTTGTAATATTCTCACAATAAGCTAATTAGCTCAATTGGAGCATTTCTAGCATGTTTGGTTGAAATTGGAACTTTACATTTTTCACTTTTGTCAGACAATTGCAATATTCTCACAATAAGCTAATTAGCTCAATTGGAGCATTTCTAGCATGTTTGGTTGAAATTGGAAATTTACATTTTTCACTTTTGTCAGACGTTTGCAATATTCTCACAATAAGCTTATTAGCTCAATTGGAGCATTTCTACCATGTTTAGTTGAAATTGGAAATTTACATTTTTCAGTTTTGTCATACGTTTGTAATATTCTCACAATAAGCTAATTAGCTTAATTGGAGCATTTCTAGCATGTTTGGTTGAAATTGGAAATTTACATTTTTCAGTTTTGTCAGACGTTTGTAATATTCTCACAATAAGCTAATTAGCTCAATTGGAGCATTTCTAGCATGTTTGGTTGAAATTGGAAATTTACATTTTTCAGTTTTGTCAGACGTTTGTAATATTCTCACAATAAGCTAATTAGCTCAATTGGAGCATTTCTAGCATGTTTGGTTGAAATTGGAAATTTACATTTATCAGTTTTGTCAGACGTTTGTAATATTCTCACAAAAAGCTAATTAGCTCAAATGGAGCATTTCTAGCATGTTTGGTTGAAATTGGAAATTTACATTTTTCAGTTTTGTCAGACGTTTGTAATATTCTCACAATAAGCTAATTAGCTCAATTGGAGCATTTCTAGCATGTTTGGTTGAAATTGGAAATTTACATTTTTCACTTTTGTCAGACAATTGCAATATTCTCACAATAAGCTAATTAGCTCAATTGGAGCATTTCTAGCATGTTTGGTTGAAATTGGAAATTTACATTTTTCAGTTTTGTTAGACGTTTGTAATATTCTCACAATAAGCTAATTAGCTCAATTGGAGCATTTCTAGCATGTTTGGTTGAAATTGGAAATTTACATTTTTCACTTTTGTCAGACAATTGCAATATTCTCACAATAAGCTAATTAGCTCAATTGGAGCATTTCTAGCATGTTTGTTTGAAATTGGAAATTTACATTTTTCACTTTTGTCAGACAATTGCAATATTCTCACAATAAGCTAATTAGCTCAATTGGAGCATTTCTACCATGTTTAGTTGAAATTGGAAATTTACATTTTTCAGTTTTGTCATACGTTTGTAATATTCTCACAATAAGCTAATTAGCTTAATTGGAGCATTTCTAGCATGTTTGGTTGAAATTGGAAATTTACATTTTTTACTTTTGTCAGACGTTTGTAATATTCTCACAATAAGCTAATTAGCTCAATTGGAGCATTTCTAGCATGTTTGGTTGAAATTGGAAATTTACATTTTTCAGTTTTGTCAGACGTTTGTAATATTCTCACAATAAGCTAATTAGCTCAATTGGAGCATTTCTAGCATGTTTGGTTGAAATTGGAAATTTACATTTATCAGTTTTGTCAGACGTTTGTAATATTCTCACAAAAAGCTAATTAGCTCAAATGGAGCATTTCTAGCATGTTTGGTTGAAATTGGAAATTTACATTTTTCAGTTTTGTCAGACGTTTGTAATATTCTCACAATAAGCTAATTAGCTCAATTGGAGCATTTCTAGCATGTTTGGTTGAAATTGGAAATTTACATTTTTCACTTTTGTCAGACAATTGCAATATTCTCACAATAAGCTAATTAGCTCAATTGGAGCATTTCTAGCATGTTTGGTTGAAATTGGAAATTTACATTTTTCAGTTTTGTTAGACGTTTGTAATATTCTCACAATAAGCTAATTAGCTCAATTGGAGCATTTCTAGCATGTTTGGTTGAAATTGGAAATTTACATTTTTCACTTTTGTCAGACAATTGCAATATTCTCACAATAAGCTAATTAGCTCAATTGGAGCATTTCTAGCATGTTTGTTTGAAATTGGAAATTTACATTTTTCACTTTTGTCAGACAATTGCAATATTCTCACAATAAGCTAATTAGCTCAATTGGAGCATTTCTACCATGTTTAGTTGAAATTGGAAATTTACATTTTTCAGTTTTGTCATACGTTTGTAATATTCTCACAATAAGCTAATTAGCTTAATTGGAGCATTTCTAGCATGTTTGGTTGAAATTGGAAATTGACATTTTTCAGTTTTGTCAGACGTTTGTAATATTTCAACTAAACGTGCTAGAAATGTTCCAATTGAGCTAATTAGCTTATTGTGAGAATATTACAAACGTCTGACAAAAGTGAAAAATGTAATTTTCCAATTTCAACCAAACATGCTAGAAATGCTCCAATTGAGCTAATTAGCTTATTGTGAGAATATTGCTATTGTCTGACAAAAGTGAAAAATGTAAATTTCCAATTTCAACCAAACATGCTAGAAATGCTCCAATTGAGCTAATTAGCTTATTGTGAGAATATTGCAATTGTCTGACAAAAGTGAAAAATGTAAATTTCCAATTTCAACCAAACATGCTAGAAATGCTCCAATTGAGCTAATTAGCTTATTGTGAGAATATTACAAACGTCTAACAAAACTGAAAAATGTAAATTTCCAATTTCAACCAAACATGCTAGAAATGCTCCAATTGAGCTAATTAGCTTATTGTGAGAATATTGCAATTGTCTGACAAAAGTGAAAAATGTAAATTTCCAATTTCAACCAAACATGCTAGAAATGCTCCAATTGAGCTAATTAGCTTATTGTGAGAATATTACAAACGTCTGACAAAACTGAAAAATGTAAATTTCCAATTTCAACCAAACATGCTAGAAATGCTCCATTTGAGCTAATTAGCTTTTTGTGAGAATATTACAAACGTCTGACAAAACTGATAAATGTAAATTTCCAATTTCAACCAAACATGCTAGAAATGCTCCAATTGAGCTAATTAGCTTATTGTGAGAATATTACAAACGTCTGACAAAACTGAAAAATGTAAATTTCCAATTTCAACCAAACATGCTAGAAATGCTCCAATTGAGCTAATTAGCTTATTGTGAGAATATTGCAAATGTCTGACAAAAGTGAAAAATGCAAATTTCCAATTTCAACCAAACATGCTAGAAATGCTCCAATTGCGCAAATAAGCCTATTGTAAGAATTTTACAAACGTCTGACAAAACTGAAAAATGTAAATTTCCAATTTCAACCAAACATGCTAGAAATGCTCCAATTGAGCTAATTAGCTTATTGTGAGAATATTGCAATTGTCTGACAAAAGTGAAAAATGTAAATTTCCAATTTCAACCAAACATGCTAGAAATGCTCAAATTCGCAAATAAGCCTACTGTAAGAATTTTACAAACGTCTGACAAAACTGAAAAGTGTAAATTTCCAATTTCAACCAAACATGCTAGAAATGCTCCAATTGAGCTAATTAGCTTATTGAGAGAATATTGCAATTGTCTGACAAAACTGAAAAATGTAAATTTCCAATTTCAACCAAACATGCTAGAAATGCTCCAATTGAGCTAATTAGCTTATTGTGAGAATATTACAAACGTCTGACAAAAGTGAAAAATGTAAATTTCCAATTTCAACCAAACATGCTAGAAATGCTCAAATTGCGCAAATAAGCCTATTTTAAGAATTTTACAAACGTCTGACAAAACTGAAAAATGGAAATTTCCAATTTCAACCAAACATGCTAGAAATGCTCCAATTGAGCTAATTAGCTTATTGAGAGAATATTGCAATTGTCTGACAAAAGTGAAAAATGTAAATTTCCAATTTCAACTAAACATGCTAGAAATGCTCCAACTGAGCTAATTAGTTTATTGTGAGAATATTACAAACGTCTGACAAAACTGAAAAATGTAAATTTCCAATTTCAACCAAACATGCTAGAAATGCTCAAATTGCGCAAATAAGCATATTGTAAGAATTTTACAAACGTCTGACAAAACTGAAAAATGTAAATTTCCAATTTCAACCAAACATGCTAGAAATGCTCCAATTGAGCTAATTAGCTTATCGTGAGAATATTGCAATTGTCTGACAAAAGTGAAAAATGTAAATTTCCGATTTCAACCAAACATGCTAGAAATGCTCCAATTGAGCTAATTAGCTTATTGTGAGTATATTACAAACGTCTGACAAAACTGAAAAATGTAAATTTCCAATTTCAACCAAACATGCTAGAAATGCTCCAATTGAGCTAATTAGCTTATTGTGAGAATATTGCAATTGTCTGACAAAAGTGAAAAATGTAAATTTCCAATTTCAACCAAACATGCTAGAAATGCTCAAATTCGCAAATAAGCCTACTGTAAGAATTTTACAAACGTCTGACAAAACTGAAAAATGTAAATTTCCAATTTCAACCAAATATGCTAGAAATGCTCCAATTGAACTAATTAGCTTATTCTGAGAATATTGCAATTGTCTGACAAAAGTGAAAAATGTAAATTTCCAATTTCAACCAAACATGCTAGAAATGCTCAAATTCGCAAATAAGCCTACTGTAAGAATTTTACAAACGTCTGACAAAACTGAAAAATGTAAATTTCCAATTTCAACCAAACATGCTAGAAATGCCCCAATTGAGCTAATTAGCTTATTGTGAGAATATTACAAACGTCTGCCAAAAGTGAAAAATGTAAATTTCCAATTTCAACCAAACATGCTAGAAATGCTCCAATTGAGCTAATTAGCTTATTGTGGTTGATGTTGCTGGTTGGAAAGAGGTTACAGAAGCTTGAGCTTTTGCTATTATGTTTCCTGAATGCTTATCTGTAGGTCATAGTCATGTTTTCTGTAACAGGGTGTTTTAAAATGGTCTTTGTCGAGTACCTAGCAATGTATCTAAATTTAAAGGACCAAGCTATGAAGGTTATTGCAGCCTGAGTATTTAGGAATTGATGTCAGCAACCTTCCACTCATGATAAAATGCATCTAACATTTATCCACAGTTAAACTGGCATATCCTCTGTTATATTTAGATCAAGCTCATCCTGGAAAATGACTTGACTACAGGAATCGTGGCGTGAGTGGCAGCAAAAAAGGAGATCTTGTCTGGCCTTTTAATAGAATAGCCTCCGTATTCACAGAACGTATGTTCATATTCAGTCCGCTTCCTACTCCTATGCTTTCTTCAAACTTTTGCACAATCTGACACAATTGTTTTAAAAATACAGATAGATCTTTAGCATAACATGAATAAAATATTTATCTTTATGTACACAAATTAATTTTTTAATATTACGTAGATTTCTTTTACATTATACCACTAGATTACATAGATACTAAGTATTTTACTCCGTTCGTGTTATATCTTTTAGCTGAAACAAGAATATGTTTTCGGTATTACCATGGTAACACTGGAAATCTGAGAGCTGTTACAGAGCCAATTCTAGTCAGGAATTCTTTGGCCTCTTCTTCTGGTGTAAGAGATAAGTTTTCTGTTTACATTAACCTATTGTTGAGATCTCACTATAGCGATAAGAGGATGTACCCAGCACCTTCAAGGTTGCTACATACAATTTTGTTGTAGAGTGGTCTATGGGGTCAGACATCCATGGACAGTGAGGCAAAAATAGTGCATCTAGCAATCGAAGGTAGGCTAACTGTTGCTAGGCTGTCTGCTTGCTTACATGTAGTGTCATAATGTTACTCACGTGTCAAGTCGTTGTGGTCACTTTCTGACTGCTGTCATTGGACTGTTTGTTTATCAGGTGTTGTTCTTCAGCATTTAAAATGTTTTCACTAACGTAGTGATAACATGTTTGAAGGCATAAAATACACCTTGTCAAGATCATGCATAATCTCTAAGATCCATTGTATGCAGACATTGAGGCTACTCATGTGAGAAAGGGCATGTTCTTCAATCCTGACCCTTATGTAAAAATACGAGTAGAGCTAGGACAGGATAGGTCTCAACCTGCTCTCTCTTACCACTACAAGGATTTTAGGACATCTGTTTGCGACAATACAACTGAGCCAAGGTGGCACAATGAGGTACATTCTTGTAGTACATGTATTTGAAATAGACTATTACTGTTAGAAATATAAATTTCTCTTCAAATTGGATTACAGTCAAATAGCATTTGAATACTGTCCAACTCCGTAGAGCATTTAAAAAAAATGATGATATTCAAATGAATATACCGTAATACCTTTATTTGAATGCTATGTCGCTCTATTTTTCAACAATTCCACTACAGTTGCATTTTATTAGAAGTGATGTTCAAATAGACGGTTACGTTGTATTTTTCAACCCTTTTATATTGGCTTCTATTAGAGGTGGCGTTTAAATCAATGTGGTGTTATAATATAGGTTCTACCATAGTTTCCTAAATGACAACTCCATCTAGCTCAATAGAGCATTTAGAAACATTAATTAACTTAAATGTAGCTTTACAGTTGACAGTCCCATGCAACATAGTAGAGGATTTCAAAACATCTCTCTAACCTGCTTCTAAAGTTGCAGTGATTTTCCGATAACTGATTCGATGATGGAGCAGGTGGGCTATCCAATGTTGGTTCAGCAAGAAATTCAAGATAATGAGTATATGCTGACTGCAGTGTCAGTTAGCATTAAGTTACTAGTTACTACTGCTAACACTTTACTTGTCTTTTTGATATTCCACTTTACTGCGCTGCCATCAGACACTCTTTTTATGAAAGTAAAGGATCGATTCACCACTGCTCGCCCCACTCTTCTCCGGTTCTTAGGTCAACTATCTCTTCCTATGAAGCAAGTTATAGAGAAGGCTAAACTCGGGTAAGATTTGTAGTCCCGTTTGTCACACTGCCCTTTGCTGTTGGTAACCTTAATAGGCACTTTGAAAGTTATTGTGGGTTGTTTCCGCTGAATATATTTTGAAATTGAGCATATATTAAATATAATGAATTCTCGTGACAGCATTTTATTATGCAAATAATTAGGTCTAAACATGTTTATACATTTTAGTTTATGGCAGTAGTAGGTTCACTAAAAATGCTTGCCAAATTGAATACAACTAGTATGTAACATGGCTGGAGTACACAATGTTTTACCAAATTATTATATTAAAACAATGCTTCTGTGAACTTGTTAAACAATTTACTGCAATTGTCCTGAGAAATCTATCGGCATCATCCATCAGTTTTGGTCAGAGAGTGTCTTGTATAATTTTTTTATAGCGTAAGGATTTAATTTTTGAAACAGAATATGCATAAAGGCTGAATATGCGTTTCTTTTCAATGTCTGTGATGCTCATCATAAAAGAGAGAACCGGAATTTTTCATTCAATATTCTTGTGTTTTCTTTTTTGCCTCCAGACTTGCAAGCCATCTGCTTTCCTAAAATGACTATCCACTAGTTTTTACTAAACTGAAAAACTCTGGTTTACACTGGTTATAATATAATGCATAGCATTATATACATGATATAGCATTATGTACATGATATAGCACGAAAGCGCACATGGTATAAATTGTCAAATGGTACAAATTCGGCTATTAATTGGAACACATGAATAGTATCTTGCTAATCTACATAGAATGTTAGTCACTATTCAAAATTACTGCCTCAAGGATCTTATCCTGATGTGTAGACCAGAGCAAGCCAGTCATCTGTATGGCTGATTTTTTTACTTACAAGAGACTTCCAGGAGATCTTTACTGATCATTGATGCAAGCATAACTAGTTTCTAGCATCATGTGGGGTTATTACACGTTGACTTTCAAGTCTTCTCAGTCATGAAAAGAAGGAGCAACATCCAAATATGCTAGTTGTAGCGTAAAGCTAGTACAGTTCATCTCATGTCATGTTGGCGGTACAGTTGATGAGCAGTCGGACTTATAGTTTGTCCGTTCAGATAACCACAATTGTAGTAAATATTTGAATTGCATTCAGTGTATGAATTCCATTCACCAGGCAACTAGAGAATCCCTTTTGATTCCTTAGCAAACAGACAAAGGTTAGTAAAGGTTTACGAGAGCAACCTTTCCTAGGCCATCTTTTTACCATCTGTAGTACATTGAGTCTTCAGGTGATATCGTGGTAAGTCATTTGATGAACTGCTTTCCTGTTTGTTCCAGGCTGACTGTTAGCTGTCAATTAACTGGTCGAACGCCACATGACCACATCTGTGGTACATTGATGTTTAAACCGACAATCATTCCTTATGATGGTAAACAACGTAATCTGGCAGGTTTTTGTCTACTTGAAAGATGTGTTAATTATTATCTGGTAGAGTTTGGTGTTTACTTGAATGTTATGTTAATTGTTATCTGGTAGTGTGGTGTTTACTTGAATGTTATGTTAATGATTATCTGGTAGATTTTGGTGTTTACTTGAGTGTTATGTTAATTATTATGTGGTAGTTTGGTGCTTACTTGAGTTTTAAGTTACTTATTATCGGGTAAAGTTAGGTGTTTATTTGAATTCTGTGTTAATAATAAATTATAATGAAATAAAAAGTGGAAGCTAATAAGTTACTTCATTTTGTCCGTAGATATTACAGCACAGAATACATATTCATTTATTGTCAATGTAATAACAGCATGGAGAGGAAACATCATATTGGGGCAGTAGAATATTTTAAAGTAGAGTTTCTTTTGCGTTCTTTCTGGGTTTCAATGCCTTGGAAACTTCAATAATATACTCTACAGTATAATTGGACTTTAAAGTTTATAGAACGGCTTAATTCTGCAGATACTGATAACTATTTATATGCACTGTAGCGAGCAGGCATTCAATGGATAGGAACCATCTTGGAGAAACACGCGTAGGCTGCTGCGCCATCACAGACAGTGCAGTAGAGAACGCTGTAGATAGATCTTCTGCCGATATTCTCTCCGATTCCTCTGGGAACAGTGATGTTGAACTTACTGACACGGCTGAAACTCCAGCAATGCGGTGAGCATGAGCAACTTTGTCAGCCTGACCTCCTTATCTACTTGGAATGTTTAAGATCATCGTAATTCAGCAAAAAGAATGAAGTAGCTTGGCGATGTAATTACAGTTGCAAATAGTTAATGTGATTGTTTCTATTTGCATCAGTTTACTGGACATTTAATCTTTTTCGAAATTTTTTTAAAGCACTAGTGCAATAAAATGACTATTAAAATACATGACTACGGACATTGCATTAAATCATGTTTGAGAATGCAAGTAAAATTTTATAGGGTGAGCTCCAGCAAATCTATCTATGACAGCTACAAGTTCACACACACAGTAAATAGTATTTATAGTAAATAGCTACTATCAGTTTTAGTAGCTTTTAGCTCTCTGTATGACAGGCCTTAACTCACTCTGTATGACAGGCCTTAACTCATTCTGTATGACAGGCCTTAACTCACTCTGTATGACAGGCCTTAACTTACTCTGTATGACAGGCTTTAACTTACTCTGTATGACAGGCTTTAACTCACTCTGTATGACAGGCCTTAACTCACTCTGTATGACAGGCTTTAACTTACTCTGTATGACAGGCTTTAACTTACTCTGTATGACAGGCTTTAACTTACTCTGTATGACAGGCTTTAACTTACTCTGTATGACCGGCCTTAACTTACTCTGTATGGCAGGCTTTAACTTACTCTGTATGACAGGCTTTAGCTTACTCTGTATGACAGGCTTTAACCTACTCTGTATGACAGGCTTTAACTCACTCTGTATGACCGGCCTTAACTTACTCTGTATGACAGGCTTTAACTTACTCTGTATGACAGGCTTTAACTTACTCTGTATGACAGGCTTTAACTCACTCTGTATGACCGGCTTTAACTTACTCTGTATGACAGGCTTTAACTTACTCTGTATGACAGGCTTTAACTTACTCTGTATGACAGCCCTTAACTTGCTCCGTATGACAGGCCTTAACTTACTCCGTATGACAGGCTTTAACTTATTCTGTATGACAGGCTTTAACTTACTCTGTATGACAGGCTTTAACTTACTCTGTATGACAGGCTTTAACTCACTTTGTATGACCGGCCTTAACTTACTCTGTATGACAGGCTTTAACTTACTCTGTATGACAGGCTTTAACTTACTCTGTATGACAGCCCTTAACTTGCTCCGTATGACAGGCTTTAACTTACTCCGTATGACAGGCTTTCACTTACTCTGTATGACAGGCCTTAACTTACTCTGTATGACAGGCCTTAACTTACTCTGTACGACAGCCCTTAACTTGCTCCGTATGACAGGCCTTAACTTACTCCGTATGACAGGCTTTAACTTACTCTGTATGACAGGCTTTAACTTACTCTGTATGACAGGCTTTAACTTACTCTGTATGACAGGCTTTAACTTATTCTGTATGACAGGCTTTAACTCACTCTGTATGACCGGCCTTAACTTACTCTGTATGACAGGCTTTAACTTACTCTGTATGACAGGCTTTAACTTACTCTGTATGACAGGCTTTAACTCACTCTGTATGACCGGCCTTAACTTACTCTGTATGACAGGCTTTAACTTACTTTGTATGACAGGCTTTAACTTACTCTGTATGACAGCCCTTAACTTGCTCCGTATGACAGGCCTTAACTTACACCGTATGACAGGCTTTAACTCACTCTGTATGACCGGCCTTAACTTACTCTGTATGACAGGCTTTAACTTACTCTGTATGACAGGCTTTAACTCACTCTGTATGACAGCCCTTAACTTGCTCCGTATGACAGGCCTTAACTTACTCCGTATGACAGGCTTTAACTTACTCTGTATGACAGGCCTTAACTTGCTCCGTATGACCGGCCTTAATCTACTTTTTCTGCCTGCGGAGATCTAGAACGGTATAGCAGTGGCACTAGTGGTGATAGTTCTGTGCAAACACTTCCTACTGAAATGGATAACAATTCCGTTTCTTCAATACCTCAGGTAATACTGACCTTTATTGATTTATTGAACAGGCATTTATTATTAATTTCAATAACTCTGCACGCATTGTTCAGTCATTGTTAAGTGTCAGTAAGATGCGAATGGATATTTGAATAAATTACAAAGACAATTTGAATCAATGTCGCTGTTTATTTGGCAAAACACAGTTTTGTTAACCTAATAATTATATTACATGTTTTATATAGTATGCTTTTAAGTTGTTGTTGTTAAGGCAGAAAAAAACTAGCTGGATTCTGTAAAGTCTGACCTTTTTTAACCAATCAATTTATTCTCTTTCCAAACCAACAGTAAAACTTACACAACAAAATTTCCTTAAAAACGCTAATAATAACAACTAATGATAATAAAAAATCTAACAAGAATGTCATGGCCTTCGCCTGGTAAAGGCTAATTCGCACTCGTCCATTTATTTGTCAATGTGACGCGTTATTTCGTGTGTCTAGCCACAACAGCCTCAACTCTTACACATTTTGACACATTTTTTAAATGTAAGTCAGTGGCTGTCATTTGTTGCTTTTCTTCTTAACGCCACAAAAAACGTAGCGTTCATGTATCTTTTGTAATTAACTTGAAACTTTCAGAGCTACAAACTATTTGATACATTTTACATGATTAACTTATGTTTTAGCTCTGTCACAACTGCTAGTTACATTTTTCTTAGTCAAATAGTATTTGAACATTGTGCTTCACCAACTTATGTAAACTTTGTTGAACGCAAATAATATTGAAAGTTAGCCTATCTATAAATTATTTATCTGTAATTTTTAAAAAAGAATTGAATTCTATGTTAGAGTATTAAATGAGGTGTCTCTAGACTATTGTTCACTTGGGGGCAAAATCTGAGTTTTTCAGAAGTATTAAAGACCACCAACTAAGGTGAAATCTACAGTTTGTTAACAGTAATGGTATACAACTTGTTAAGTAAGTTATTGCCATAATAAGTCTATGCCATAATAAGCTAAGGCGGGTAAGGTATATCATGTAACAATTAATTCGATAATGTTTTGCTAGACTAACACAAGGAAGAGCAGCTCGCTAGAAGCAGTAAGCGTAGTGTGCAAGTCTAGATTACTTTCATTGATCGCTTACTAGCATCATATTTCAAAATATTTTATTAGAAAGTCTAGATATCTTTTATCATTTGAGATTCTCTGTACCGTTTTAGGTGATCTGACTGCCAGGATGTTTCAAGATTAAAATTAACATAACTTGATAAATTTGATCGCATTTAAAATGCTCAGAAGAAAATCACTTTTTCAAAAATGACGTCAATAGTCGCACTTCATGTTTGTCCCTCTCGTTGTGACATTGGCTGTTCATTCAATCTGCAGTGTTACACATCTCTATATATAGTGACATATGTTTTATTTTGTATTTGCTCAGGATTGTTTAAATAAAACTTCAAGTATAGTCCCAGATACGTACACTGCTATAGATATTTCAAATGATTTAAAGATATTTTGGTTAGAATTTGTCCCATTGTTTTCCTCTAAATGCTGTGTAAACATATGAGTACCCAATGCTGGTGTGAACGTATGAGTACCCAATGCTGGTGTGAACGTATGATTACCCAATGCTGGTGTGAACGTATACATATCACATATAAAAAATATGCACGACTATTAATGCCATTTTGAGGAAATCTGGGTGCGTTTTTTCTTTCTGAGCATTTGAACTGCGATCAAGTTTTTTCGCCTTTAAATATCTTTAAACATCCTGACAGTCAGATCACTTGAGACAGTAAATGAAATCTCAAGATAGAACAGTATCCTCACATTGTAATAAAATCTTTAAAAACTTGACATGAACCTTTAATGTGAAGCCTCCATTGAGTCTAACAAATGCTACATATCATAGTTGTGAGAGCTTTTTGTTTCACAGCTAACAAAAATTCATCTAAATCGAACTAAATGCAGCACAAAATAGAATGTTCAAACTACTGAAATTTACCTATTAAGATGCTTGATGTGGAGGCTTTGTTTGAAAAGAAAGTCCTGGCTTGCCCTGATGTTACACCAGAGCAGTTAGCATAGCCTATAAACATTAAACTATTGATGAATATCTTGAGCTATATTTTTCAATAATTGGCCGTAGAGATAAATGCATTCCACATGCTGATGAGGCTACGCAACTTGGTTGTAACGTAATATTTTGTACCTTAATCAAGTGAAAAAACTACCATATTTTTTCTGCAGTCGTAAGGAGTATTCAATTGGAATAAAATGCCACCCATGTGCCATATACATGTACACATACCCACAACGTGTAGGGAATCTGAAAGCGCCCTAGAAGTGATAGCAGTTTGTTTTTTTTCCTAAAAAGTCGGAAGTTATGAACCTGACACTCATTGACCAGTACTCTCTTCAGTGCTCACTGTGTGTAGTCATAGCAAGAGGAATAAGATCGCCAAGAAATATCTCAAACATGAAATTTGACTGTTGCTGACACTGTGTATTGCCAATTCGTTTCAGGTGGCGGTTAATCTCAGTGAATCACCTCCTCACACTGTTGAAAATCGAGGAAAAATACAGATTGAAGCAGTCGAGTCTACACCACATGCGCTGTCATCTGTTGATTCTGATGAGTTAGACATTACTCGGTCTTTCTCAGATCCGTTTGCTCTTTACCAGTTAGAGGAGGGGGATGTTGACATCCAAACAGCCAGGAGTGTCCAAGGATGTCATGATCAGGATGATATAAATGGAGGGGTTACTCTAGACAATTCTGATACCATAGCCTCTGAAGATTTTTCTAGCCTAGCTAGGGATGTAGCTATTCCTCAGTTAACCTCATCAAATTATGCAGAGGGGAGCTCACCATCAAACGTTCTCACTTCTAGGGATAATACTGACTCTGTTGTGAAAGCTAGCGACACTAATCAGGCAGAGTCTAACAGCTCATGCACAGCAAGTGCCGATGCTTATGCAATGAGGGACAAAGCACGTAATACCCAGAAAGTTTCTGAATCTGAAACCACGCAGGCTCAAGTAAAAAGCTGTGATGACCTTGCAATAGATATGCAATATGCTGAGAATACACATGGTAGTGAGGAGATGAAAGGCCGAGGTGTGTATGGAAAAGATGGAAATGATGTAACCATCAGCAAAAAAAATAATCTGAAGTTTTGCATGTTTATTAGTTTTTACTTTTATGAACACTTTCATTATTTACCTCCAGACTTTCCTCTGCTTTCACTTTCACCAGAAAACATAAGTAATGTAGCTTGAAAGCACAAATAAATCCAATCATTTTTTTTAGAAAAAGTGAAAGATGAATCATCGGTGTCATCAAACAGCACTGATGGCACTCTCATTACTAGTTCATTGGAGAATCCTCCCGTTCCAAGGCACTCCATACTGAGAGCGTGTGGTGATATTAAAAATGGTAAATAGTAAATATGGAAATATTCTTTGTGAAATATTCAATGTTAACGACTCCAACATCCAAAATATATTATAAAAATACATTTATACCCATGATACACACATCTTTAATGATCATATATCATTGTACATGATCTGCACATCTGCAACAATTATGTAATAACATATTATTGCCAATACCGGAAACTGTCATAAAACAATATATTGTTTTTGTATTATACACATAAACAAGTAGTATTAATTTTAGTGTTTCTATAGATTATCTTGGTATGTATCTTGGTATGTAAATATAGGATTTAAACGCACTGTAAATATTCATGGCGTGGTTTCACAATTCAACTGTAGTATAAAAGAGCCAACAGAGTTATATAATGATAATATTTATTGATCACATGACTTTCCTTCTGGAATGTTCCTTATTTAACAGAACTACTGTATATAAAGGATTGTAGAACGTAATAAAAGTGAACTCTATGCATGTAAGAAAAGTGACTAATATTATTACTAGCTCAGTTTTTTTCATATATTCCTATGAATAAAGAGTAAGTAATATATTAATTACCTCAACTATAAGTCTACCATTAAACTGTGTTGTTGAAGTTCTTACTACATCTCTCACTCTCTTGTCTATATGTTGCAGTATAACTTTGACATGGTACTTGCTTGTTCAAATGTTAGCCAAGATTTGCTCTATACATCATCAGCACCTGACTACTAGATATTTAGACCCTCAATAGCTCGGGTAAAGAAAACAGGCTATCAATAGCTGAACAGGCTGAACAATTTTGCTATTCAAACATACGAATGGGTTGCTAATCAACTAAAAAAGAGTCACTGGGTCAGCATAAGTTATTAACAATGACTCAGGTTAGAGCTGAACTGCTGCCGACATCACACAGCTGACCAGGATCTTTGCATGCTGACTGCTGTAAAGAATTTTGAATTACATAAAAAAAATATTATGTTTAATCTTTGACCTTGACATCAGACTAGGTGTAGCAGCTGATAGGGTAACTGTCAGCGGCTTTATAAAGGAAGGCAAGTATTTAAACCTGTGAGCAGCTTGCATGGCCCTACACTTAGACTGAGTTTTTCCATACCATGTGAGAGTAATGCATGAGGAGTATTCCCACTGCCCCTCTTTGCTCTGGCGTCAGAAATTCAGCATATTTATAGATTACCATGTAACTACAATTTATCAGGATTTAACTATTCAACATACTCTGAGCTGAGACTTTAATATAAATAAAATGAATGAAATAAATAAGTAAAATGACTTACATTAATATTCAAGAATATGGTGAAAACTTTATACATAATTTATCTGATAAAACAATAATACAGCATGCACAAGAAATATAACAAAATAAAATATACCATAAGACGGTATAGTATTTAGCTATTAGCTAAAACCTCTGGCTCCAGAGAGTACCAGAATTAGTGAATGGACACAAACGGTAACAGTTACTGGAGATGATATAAATATTATAACTAAAAATGAAATGGTAACTAGGTGCACTTTATGATTTCATACACTCACCTTGAAATTTCTTTATAAAAGGAGTAGATGACTCCATCAGGATGCTGTATCGTTATAAAAACAAAAACGTTACTTATTTAGTTATTAATGTTTTGCTAGCCTCAAAAAGGGCACGGCTAGAGCTTGTTGCAATGAGTCAGTGCTTGAATACTATTAATTGATAGGAAAACCCAAAGTGACATAAAATTATTTCTACTGTTTTAGTTACTAACAGCTGGTTTTCATTCACTGCTACAAGAAAAATGTGGTGACCCAACTATTCTCCTACTGTGTCTGGCATGTGTTCATACATTCGACCTTGTCATGTTCAGCTGCGGTTCACATGCAGAAATTCATAAACTGCCATATGTTCCTTTAAATATTAGAAGTTTACCAAAATGATTGAATTTCAATATCAATTTGAATAGCTACCAATTTCAATGTATTGAATAATTCTGGAAACCTAGTCAACAGATCTTACCAATGAGCTCCAGAGTTAGTCACTTGGATTCAGGAGGAGATCACACCGACTAACTTGTTACCTTATTAATAACTAGGGCTCTGGCAGTCTAGTAAGCTATGAGAGATCATCATGTGTGCCAATAAAATACAAACAATTACTCTACCATCTATACTCAATAATTCTAAACTACTGGAAGGTGAACAAGAAGCACACATGGTATTGATGCAGAACGCTGCGAGTTCATATCCTGCGTGATATAATCTTTTTTCAAATGTAACCCTGCGCTTTTATACAGACAGACATGGTTCTTATTATAGTAAATATTACAAGTAATACCCATCAGTCACATTGTTGTTGATAAATTTGATGATGCTTCATGTATATAGAAACCCTTGTTGAGTAGCAAGAACAGCCCGTATCGTAAGCACTCACCTCTATTATATGCTCTGGTTAATAAGTATTTGCTTTGCTATTGTTACCTGCTTATCTTTGCCAAAACTTAGAAAATCAACTAGCTTTAAAATAATGTTTACATTACGAGCCTGCAGAAAGCATGTGCTCCTAAAACCTGCTTCCCATATCGGCTGCGAGACTCCGGCGGTAATAATGTGCAGCAAATCGTTTGCGACGCTAGGCTCCGGTGGCTTCTGTTCACATAAAGCTGCATCGCTAATAACCGAATAAAGAATGTTCGCTCGCTATGCTGTTTCGATAATGCTGACCTTTACCTGTACAGTGCACTTTGAGAAGGTTTTGCTCGCGGCTCTCGCAAAATTTGAATAGCTCTAAACTCTTGCGTTGACTGCCGGCAACTACCGGCGGTACCCGGCGTGTAGGTTCACAATTCATCTCTGATAGCCTGCAGTGCTGTTGCCGGTGCTGTTGCCGGTGCTTTGCGGCATATATTGGAACCGGGCTTAATAGATATTGATATCCCACCAAATGTTGGGGTCAACATATTTATATTGGTTATAAGACCTATAAAAAATAATGCAGCATAAATGATTTGAACTCGTGATTGTCAGCCTGCAAGACCAACCCACCAATTGCTGCGTAACCCAATTGCCTTCCATGTGTTAGAACTATTGTGCATATGCTTATTATCTGCCCTTTTATTTGACACTCCTGTCATGCTCTCAAACCAAACTAGACTGCCGAGGTACCACTAGCTTTTGTTATAATGAAAGTGTGTATGTCCATCTATCTGAAGTCACAGTTAGAAGTTGGGATAAAATATTGCTTCATACTGGATTCACACTTGTGACACTCAGTTTAGTAGTCAAACACTCTAACACCTGCACTAATCAAACAACCTGAGTACCTCATCACTCATCATCAACATCATCGCACACTCCAATGGAGACATCTACAAGATCAACAGGTCCACCGACTCTTTATTTTGACAGTCAAGGCTCCTAGCTGTATGAAGTGCAGGCCACAGGGCTGAGAAAAACATAAACTGAACATAATTGAAACTAAAATAAACTGGCAGATTCAACAGTGATGTATGATTGGGTGCAAAATAATTTTGCATCACGTTGTTCTTCTAAAAGCACACGTAAAAGTATAGAGGCAATTTCATGGCAGGTCTAAACCTCATGGGCTTACATAGAGCAAAACCATTCATCCTGTCTACTGGTGTCAATACTGTTGTAAACGTAAAAATAAAGCGAGATATTCTAAAGAACAAACTCTATGAAAGGAGTGGTGGCCATGAAAAAGACCGTGGAGGAATAACTCCGAAGAGTTGTCTTATTTGGATGCTATCGGTCCCATGGACGTCAGGCTCATCAAGGCGCCCTGGACACCCGGCGCAGAAAAACATGGTGAACTGATCAAAGGGAAAAGGTGACGTAGCCAATATATATATATATAGAGAAGAGACTTCTGGGATAGTGGTTGACCTAGAAAAGATAACAGACGCCATTTATTAAGGCTTTTACGCAGTAAACAATCTTCTATAATTTATTTCTTACCGTTCACTCATTGGAAGACATTTTTTATGTTCATGGTTACATGTCAAAATATTCTAAGTTTCTGTTATAATTAATTGTTAGTGGTTTAAGATTACTTAAACAATATTGTTTCCGTTTTTGTTCTACGTTTTCTCGAGATAAGATTTTGTAATTAGCCCTTTTCGTTATCGAAATATGTCTTAATGTTTTTTTACACTTACTGTTCGCTACCCAGTATATGTAGAATTTCCTGGGCTTTTTGTTAGTGTTTTTATTGTTATGCTATAATGGCTCATTGTCTAGGGATAATTTTTTATTGTTCTGTATGTGAAAATTCTTAGAAACTCGGCAGTCAGCAAGACGATATGATTGGTCGGTTTGAACGATAACCGTCAATCTCTAGGCCAATCGCTTATGTAATATAAATACTGCCACTAATTTTTAGGCAGTTCAGCTTGGGTGTGACTCTTGAATTGGATGCATGATTAGTATTACTATAATAAAGTCGTTATTGTTGGAGAAATATCGTTTATAATCGGCACTAACAGCAAGCTCACACAAAATGACTACAAATAAATAGGATAATTAAATAATTATCCTTACAAGAGTTGTGTTCTCTCCTGTTGGTTTCAACAGGTTACGGCGTTGGTTTCAGCGCACTCTGTTGGTTTCAGCAGAACGGAAGCGAGTTGGGTTCAGCTCCCTCCTGTTGGTTTCAGCAGGTTGTACAGTCAGCAGCGTTGGGTTCAGCGCACTCTGTTGGGTTCAGCAGAGCATAAATGAGTTGGTTTCAGCTCCCTCCTGTTGGATTCAGCAGGTTGTAGCGTTGGTTAAAGCGCAGAGATCTAGAGCTAGGGGTTGTCCCCACCCTACTCTTGCGAGTTTTCTTCACTGGTGGCAGCGGTGGGATAATAGTGAAGCAATTCTCTCAAACCCTTTTAAATTCAAACATGGTGCGCAAGAGTAGAAGTAAGGACGGCCCATATGATTTATGCACTAATATGATGGAAAGAGGGCACATACCTGCAAAAGTAGCCATGCTGCCTATTCCTGCTCCTTCATTTGATGGCACAAGTGATGTGGAAGAGTTTTTGCATTGTTTTGAAGCAGTGGCAAAACATAATCAGTGGAGTGAAGAAGAATGTAGGCTACGGTTAACATTGGCATTGAAAGGCCCAGCTACCAGAGGTGTTGGTGGCAATACCTATAAAGAAGTTTGCCATAAACTTAAGGCACAATATGGGCTCAGGACAGACACAGCTAGCGCCATATTAAAATCTATGAAATTAAAGCCAAAGGACAACATATATCATTATGCTGAAAAGGTACAGAAGTTAGTTCAAAAGGCTTTCCTCGAGCTAGATAGCTATCAGCATGACCAGCAAGCCAAGCGTGAGTTGATTGCAGCAATTCGGCCTAATTCACAGCTGGCCTGGACACTACGCTTATCTCCTCCCAGCACCATGACTGATGCTGTAGAAACTAATCAGAAGTATCAGGATATGGTAGAATATGATACAAATGTCCACCGAGTAGAGCTAGAAGATGTCCAACAATTAAAATAAGAACTGACAGAGCAAATGCAAATGAGTCAAACAGCTTTGCTCAAACATTTTGCAGAAATGCAGAGTAAGTTTATGCAGCAGATGTTGGACACGCAAAAGCAAATGGCGGCATTACAGCAAGCAATGATGACACAGCTAACATCGACGACAATGAGAAGCCAACAGCCTCAGAGAGAAGTTCGATGCTACAACTGCAATGGCAGAGGCCACGTTGCTCGTTACTGTGATAAGCCAAAGCCATCGGGAAACGACCAAGTTCAGGCAAACTAATGCTCGTACTGCCTGAACTTTGTGATGTGGGCAAACTTAGGATACAGGCATGTTGGCTCACCAGTGCATACTACATTCCTGTACGGATTCACCAACAAAGATTTGTCATGTTACTTGACAGTGGTTGTACAAAGTCCGTACTTCCGAAGAAATTGCTGGAGACATTGCTTAGCTCATGTTACTCGAAGTTGTTACCTGTGCGAGGTAGCGGGATATTGGCAAATGGGCAGCAGATTTTGCTTGAAGGCATGACGAATTTAAAATTTCGACTGGGACCGATACAACTGCAACATCAGTTTGTAGTATCTGATGTGGACAATCACATTCTGCTAGGGTTAGACTTCTTGGAGGATCAAGAATGTCAGATGGATTTCCGTCATTCGCAGCTACGTTGTAAGGGCACTGAAGTTGCCTGCTGCGCCGAGGACGGAGAAGCCCTTTCGGTGAATGTGCAGGTCAAAAGGAACATAGTTGTTTCGCCAAATACTGAATGCTTATTGTTGGCGAGGCTTAGTCGAAAGTGGACGCCAGGGCCAGCTTGCATTAAAACTTTACACAAGGTTTTGGGCTTGAAGGTTGTCACATCGCTGTGTGAACCTACAGAGCAAGAGGTCAATATTCGTGTGATGAACACAAGCAATAAACTTATTCATCTACCTTCTGGAAGAAAGGTAGCCGTCTGTATGCCTGTGGAAAGACAAGAACAGTTTCAGAAGGACTGCAATAGAACTAAATGCCCCAAACACTTCAATGAACATTTACCCAGTTGGACGCAATCTCTGCCAGAAATGGAACCAAAGCAAGTCAACACACCGCTGATAAAGCATCAGAAAATGTTCAGCTCCAGCAAAGGTGATGTTGGTGGCCACCAAGTAGTAAAACATTAAGTCTCGGTTATGAAAGATAGACCGCTTATTAATCAGCTAGCATATCGGCTGGGGCCGATACAGAAAGCTGAGGTTGAAAAGCCAGTAGAGGAGTTAAAGCCGCACAATTTGTATAAAGGAGGTACAAGGCTCTATCTACAAAAGTGGAGAATCCAAGATGATATGAAAGATGAACCCACCACCTTTTCTGTCGGAACCAAAGCTTCATTGAAATCATTCTTCACGGAGAAAGGATGCAGTACTAAACTTAAACCAAGAGATGCTAATCTCTGCACCATCAGCAAGTATCTGACAAACCAGAAATTTAAAATGGAGTGCAAGGGGGGAAACCCTATTCAATATGAAAGTGATATTAGACTAAGCACCACCAGAATATGCAGAAAAAAACTGCCTAAGCCAACGGATCGCCCTCCTGATTCAGAGGTGATGGAGCAACCCGTCCCTCTGCTCCAGGATCACACAGAGATATCCAAGCTGGGGGATCACACTATTCCGCCAACCCAGCCTACTAATTTATGTCAGCACCTACCGGACTACCGCTTAGATGTCTGCCATAGAAGTAATGCCATTCTGGGACAGAATGAAGTTTTAGGGGAGGATAGTGTTGTAAACGTAAAAATAAAGCGAGATATTCTAAAGAACAAACTCTATGAAAGGAGTGGTGGCCATGAAAAAGACCGTGGAGGAATAACTCCGAAGAGTTGTCTTATTTGGATGCTATCGGTCCCATGGACGTCAGGCTCATCAAGGCGCTCTGGACACCCGGCGCAGAAAAACATGGTGAACTGATCAAAGGGAAAAGGTGACGTAGCCAATATATATATAGAGAAGAGACTTCTGGGATAGTGAATGACCTAGAAAAGATAACAGACGCCATTTATTAAGGCTTTTACGCAGTGAACAATCTTCTATAATTTATTTCTTACCGTTCACTCATTGGAAGACATTTTTTATGTTCATGGTTACATGTCAAAATATTCTAAGTTTCTGTTATAATTAATTGTTAGTGGTTTAAGATTACTTAAACAATATTGTTTCCGTTTTTGTTCTACGTTTTCTCGAGATAAGATTTTGTAATTAGCCCTTTTCGTTATCGAAATATGTCTTAATGTTTTTTTACACTTACTGTTCGCTACCCAGTATATGTAGAATTTCCTGGGCTTTTTGTTAGTGTTTAGATTGTTATGCTATAATGGCTCATTGTCTAGGGATAGTTTTTTATTGTTCTGTATGTGAAAATTCTTAGAAACTCGGCAGTCAGCAAGACGATATGATTGGTCGGTTTGAACGATAACCGTCAATCTCTAGGCCAATCGCTTATGTAATATAAATACTGCCACTAATTTTTAGGCAGTTCAGCTTGGGTGTGACTCTTGAATTGGATGCATGATTAGTATTACTATAATAAAGTCGTAATTGTTGGAGAAATATCGTTTATAATCGGCACTAACAGCAAGCTCACAAAAAATGACTACAAATAAATAGGATAATTAAATAATTATCCTTACAAGAGTTGTGTTCTCTCCTGTTGGTTTCAACAGGTTACGGTGTTGGTTTCAGCGCACTCTGTTGGTTTCAGTAGAACGGAAGCGAGTTGGGTTCAGCTCCCTCCTGTTGGTTTCAGCAGGTTGTACAGTCAGCAGCGTTAGGTTCAGCGCACTCTGTTGGGTTCAGCAGAGCATAAATGAGTTGGTTTCAGCTCCCTCCTGTTGGATTCAGCAGGTTGTAGAGTTGGTTAAAGCGCAGAGATCTAGAGCTAGGGGTTGTCCCCACCCTACTCTTGCGAGTTTTCTTCAATACGCGACTGTTGGCATGTAATGCTTATCAATCAACATCTGCTGTTAGCCCTGTCACTATCTCGGTCTATGCATTTATCATGCCGTCCAATGGTCAAGTATAATTGCAGTGGCTCAAAACCTGGTCAGTTTCTGGGTCGTTTTGTAGAGGTGGAGCTTAATCCGGAAATGCAAATGTTTTGTCGGCACTAAGCGACGAGGTTTTAAGCAAGTGCCAATGTTTAGTCGGTTAGAAATTGAGTCTGTAATCTTATTATTTTTTTGTAACAAAATAAAGCATAAACATCGTTTTAGACAAATCTTTAATTAAAAATATGAGATCTTTCATCAAACTAGCATAACGTATTCACATAGTTGTTTATCGTAGTTTTGTCGTGTTAAGACGAAATAGTAACATGCTCACGAAACGGAAAAAAATCTTCTCAAAAATACATCATTAATTATTCTGTATTCGTTTACACAGTGTGTATGAAAAATGTTTTACATACGTTGTAATATGATTGCACTTACATGTATGTAACGTGGTATTATATAAGTTATTGAATATTTGTGATTATGTTCTAACCAAATAAAATGCACATTGAAACAATTGTCTACTTTGCTACCATTCTGAGAGCTAAAGAAGATTCTATTTCATTTTAGTGTAACTATTTATGTTAGCGTATCGTAAGACAAAGATTGTGAAAAGGCAACAGAAGACATTAGTCTATCTTATCTTTACTACAAACACCGACTTCTCCAACAACTAACTTTGTTTAGATTTTGAACATGACCGCACTCTGTAGGTATTCATTTGTCAATTTGCTTATATATTTATTATTTATGTACAGCATTGTGTGACCAAAAAAATTTTCTTGATTTGTTGAGCAAAAAATATTTTCTTTTTGTTGGCATGATGATGTATTTTCTTGCTCCAATATAAATAATGCATGTGGCAATTGTTGTGCATCATTGTTAGCAGCTTTCCCGTTACCTCCACAAGCACAATGTAGCCAATTCTGGAAAATCAGAGGGCAGCACACACAAAACCTTCAGCATGATGTATGTCTATTGGCATTGCTGATGTTGTACAACATACATTGTTTGAAAAGTCGATGCGCAATGACAAAATGTCTGGTGATGGACCACTGGAACAATGATGGGAAGTAGGTTGTTTTAGTTATTGGACGAATCTATCATGATAAATCGTAAAGTTTAATAATTTTACTTTATTTGATATAAAAAGAAAATGTTGCACATAACTTAATTACTACCACATCAGCACCAAAGCCATAAAAGGCCTTTAACAAGCACAAATGAGAACAGAATAACAGAGTAGAAAAGGGCTACATATACTACATGTAGATATGTGAAAATAAGTGAATATAAGTATGGTTTATGTAAAAAAAAATCAGTGTTGAAAATCCTGAATGTTTTATGTATGTAGGTATGTTTTAATTTGATCAATATATTCACTCAAAATTGAGCACAGTACAAGCTGAAACAGTTCGAGATTTTGCATATAAAAGTATTCCTATCTAGAACAAGTTTGTTCTCTATAGCTGCAGATGAATTGGCAATGAGGTAGAGGGCACGCCAGATGCCATCTGGCGTGACTTCCCTTCATTGCCAGTTCACCCACAGCTATGGGGAACAACCTTGCTCTATGCCTATCTAGATATTGTTTGTATTAGAAAGCCTCAGGAAGCATTTTTGCTCTGCCATTTCTTACTCCCTGCAAACTCCTCTTGGAGATCCTTGATCTAAAATAAAAACAATCATAGCATGTGTATTTACATCTCCTTGAACTTGTAAAGTACTGTGAATGCAGTATTCAAGTGGCATTATTTGCGACAATTTTTGACTTTGACAAGAATACTATTTGTTAATTTAATGAAGTAGATTGGAAAGTTACATTGGACATTGTGATTAGCTGGAAGGTAATTTGGCGATCTCAAAGAACCGGACAAATCTGCTTTTGCTAGTTCCTGACTTTATTACTGTTTTTACAGTAGTTTTATTTCACAATTATTTCCTGACTTCATATATCTTCTCCAATCCTACATTGCTCAACTGACTTAGCCCATAGAGTTGACTTGTACAAGACAACAGCGAAATTAGTCCAAGTACTCAGTCTATGAATCGGATGGTGTTGTGGCACCTTGTTATCAATCTCTCAAAGAGTTGATAACAACTCCAGAGATGCTCCCAAATCCTGATTAGAGATTTGCACATTACATCAAATCACCAATCATGAGATTGGCATTAAAGCACCATAAAAATGGATTACCCAGTTTGTAAATTAAATCAAATTAAAACCATCAATTACATAGTGGATGATGGTTTTAATTTCATTTTATTTGAAAGCTGAGCAGTCACCCTTCTAAGTGATTTGATTTGGAGCAAAACGCATGCCAGCGATTTGATATGCTTTACAAATCTGGAATCAAAGACTTGGGAGCATCGCTGCACAACTTTCTCCAATTCAGACACTGAGCACTTACACTAAAGTGACACAAAAGCATCATGCAACAGGGTTCTAATTTTAAAACTGAGTTACTGAATATTACCACTCACCGGACTGTTAGGTATGAAAGTAACATCAGGTGTCTGAGTTACATCTATAATGCTGTCGTTTGTGGCGTTTCGTAGATGCTCCCCACATCTATGGAAGCTCACATAGCCTCTGCTCTTACTCCTACCCATCCTGAGCAAGCACTGCGTTTCCTCCTTATCTTGAGCTATAAATCAGAATGCTCGAGGCATTGAACGTTTGGCTGGGTGTGAACAGGCAACTTAACAAATATCGCAGTTGGCAGCAAATAATTTGTTTCTGAAACCTAATCCTGCCTACACAAGGGGTTCTTCTGCATTATCCTACTATAACTTCACGTTTTTCTAGCTACTAATCTAGGGCTATAAATGGCTTGAAGATTCGCCTACCAATGAAATTCCACATTTAACCATAATTAATATTGCACGATTTGCCTAAAATTTTATTGCTGGTTATGTGAGTGAGTACCTCCGTGTTACTATCAGATGTATTGTCTTGAGGATGCGGTCTCTTTGTTGGATTCTGTGACTAAAAATATAAACAATACGTAAATTATGTATATCGACACCATGTGACAACATATATGAATTTATGCACATGTATAGCATATTTATATTTGTGGGCACAATCTAACTAAATTTAAATTGGCAAAAGAGTCCAAACAAAGGCCTTGTTGCCAGAGCTCCAAAACAAGCTTTCATTCTATCTTGCTTTTAATGATTGTTTTTGCAAATTTTAGGTGTGAAATATTCAATGTAAAATAAAATATTACGTCCAAGTTTAACCAAAGGTGTGAACTGCGATATAATACTATCTGGCGCATGTGTGAGGCCTCACGATGAGAAATTCTCAAGAAAAATGAGACAGATTGCCGTAAACTTCACTGGCTATTGGGTCAAGGATATGGTATCTGAGCATTCCAATCAAGTCTGTGTTTCTTTGCAATTCTACCAAATTTCTATGAGAGTGTAGATGAATAAAAGAAGAGAAAATGTTTTTGAACTTTGATGTACTGTGAGACCGAAAGCAAAGTATCGAATACAGCTTAGACATGTCGCAACCCTCACAGTAGTGTAGACTTAGATTTACTGCATTCTCTGATTTTGGCTTACAAGAATATAAATGTGCACGCATGCTTTTGTTACAAGATAGCTATTTCAGAAATAAAACAATTTAAAATCCATAAAAGTAATAAATATTATTCATCATCTCTATGTAAAATCCATACTATACTATCTGTGCATTTGCAAAGACATGGAAGGATAGCCCTGTCTAAATATATTGGACATACAATGACCGAGTTTTGCTGTCCAAAAATATCCCTTATAATAGGCTGAGTAAAATATTCTTGGTGTACCGGTAACTTACCCTCCGCTGTTCTTTGTACTTTTCCTTCTGGGTTTGCTGTCTTTCAGGGCCGTACATGCAGCCATACTCTTTTTCTTCGCCATACTCTTTTTCTTCGCCATACATACATAAATAGCTTTGACTGTCATGGATGACGTTCTTACCTCTCCAAATATCTTCACCTTGCTAAATTAGAGCAGATAAAATTTTAAAATTAAGAAACATGGTACAGATTTTTTAGATTCATTAGCTGAAGACGTTGTAGGTTTTTAGCCTTACTTGATTGCTAACACTCAATTGGGAACTAACTGCTGCATGTATATGATGCTTGATACATTTATTGCTTGCTTGATTGTAGTTATTAATATATACAATGATTTTTAATGTCATCTCAATTGCATGCCAATGCTTGTACACTGAAGTCCATGTATATCTTCTAATCAAGGCTGCACTATAAGCTTGATCGTAATCCACTGCATGTCTGTATATACCCGAATATCCACTTCGTCAAATTAAGCTTAAAAGTTGAGTGTCTATAGAGAGTAATCCTTTATTGCTGAGACTTAGATGGTGTGTATCCAGTGTGAGTTGCTAGTGAACTGATGAAAATTGTGTCAACTCTGCTTCAAGTAGGGCCTGTGACGTCATAGATCACATGGTACAAAAATAAACCAAAAAGGGCTCCATCAAACTGCAGCATAAAAACATATAAGCTACTATTGACATGTACTTCTATTGCACAACAACCAAGCATAGGCCTACATTTTACAATCAAGGTTACACTTCAACATCAATATTACACTAAAATATCCGAGGTATAAAATGTTCATTTTTAACGCAAGATCACAAATTAGGCAGTGAAGAAAAAGTGCTTTAAGGATATGAGATTACCTTCAAAAAGTCTTTCATGCTTGTTGAATATGCCGTCCTCATGGTTTGTGTAAAACTTGTTGCCATATTCGATTTCATGGGCTTTGATAGCTTGCTCAGACTCGTCTAACAATGAGGCAAGAAGGAGCGGCATAATGCTTAAATGCACTGCAATTAAAAATATATATTTGGTAGGCCCTCAGGCTCCTCGTAGAAGTTGACTGTCGTCAGCGATCATGTCATTCAGCTATCGAGGCTTCGATAACCTACCGACATGATTGCCGACTACAGGCACAGGAGGCCTGTAGGTAGGTCTATATAGAAGATGAAATGATGAATACAAAAAGTCAGTTATGAATACATGATGACCCACTGAGCTCTTGAAGCAATATGAATATGCAGTGCATTTCAATTAATTTTTTAAGACAAATTGCAAGCAGTAAGCGACTCTGACTACTGAGGACTACTGATCACAGGCAGGCTGTCTAGTCCAAAAATATAACTGCCCTGCATTGCAGAAGACTACAAAAACTTGCTTTACCTTGCCTCCTCTCCTACACTTTTTGTGAACCAAACAGATGAGATACAGCCTAGGCCTGGCGGTGCTACTGACAGCGCACCATTGTAGTAACAAGTTCAAATAAAATTTGAGATACACAATTAAATGGTTGTTCCTTAGGTAGCTACATACTGTCGTTGCTTCAAAATGTCCTACAGTTGAGACTTGGTAGTAATATAAAGTTAGTTGTTAAAAAAGTGTGTGCTTGCAGCAAATACAGTAAAGATAAAAAACTGATATCTTCTGTTGCCTTCATTTTTACAATCAATGCCTAACGAGATGCTAATACTAATATTTACAGTGAATTAAAATAGAATCATTTTAGGCTCTCAGAATGGTAACAAAGTGGACAACCGTTTTAATATGCATTTTCTTTGTTCAGAACATAATCGTAACTTTTCAATATTTTATGTAATACCGCTTTACAAAAGTGTATTCATATTAAAAAAATATATAACTATTTTTCAAATATAAACGAATACAGAATAACTAATGGTGTATTTTTGAGAAGATTTTTTCCGTTTTGTGAGCGTGTTACCATTTATTCTTAACAAGAAAAAACTACGATAAACAGCTATGTAAATACTCTATGTTATTTTGCTAAAAGAACTCATATTTGTAATTAAAAATTTGCTTGGAAAAGATGCTTACGTGATATTTTGTTAAACAAATAGATAACTACTCGATTTATCAACAACTAAACGTTTGCAGTGGTTCGACTAACTTTAAAGCTTTTGTATTTCCGGATTAAGCTCCACCCCTACAAAACGACCCAGAAACTGACCAGGTTTTGAGCCACTGCAATTATACCTGACCCCTTCCAATAAATAATTGTTTTGATAGACTTTAACGCATAGCGTAATATCCTTACACTCATGCAAACAATCGTCCATACATGTAGTTATCTTCACCGTAAACATAAGTAATCGTGGCAGCTTATAGGCTATTAGCCAATAACGTACGAATATCAATGATATATCGATATACGCACCGGCACCTTACGCCTAGAATAGCTTAATGCTAGGGTCATGGCCAATGGATTGATCGCTGAAGCGCGCATTTCGTTTGCAATTGTTGTTTACAACCGAAAAGTACCACCATAGTACAGGAAAAAGCAGGTAATCTGCGACTATGTATTTATTTCCATCACATTGACTGTAGAGTAACCATGTTTCTACAAAGCTCAAATAAAAAACACTTAGCCTACATAACTGATTTATGCAACTCTTGCTTAAAAACCCATGGGTGGATATGGAGAATTTACGTTATGTATAACTAAAAACTAACACAAATCCACACACGACATCAGTGTTGAATGTGCTTTGTCATTTTAACTATTTTGACTATATTATTCAGTTTACACACTTTTGCTTAGCTTGTGGGAACTGAATTGATCATTACCGGTTCAAGTACTAGAGAAGGTTGTTGTATGGAAATACTGTGAAAACAAGATACCGATAGGGAATGTAGCCAGACCACAGGATAAGCATATAATACGTACAAGCAGCAAGACGCCAAAGGACATTAAAAGATTCGATAATTAGAAAATGTCAATTGAAAATTATGAACTTCAGAATTGGAAGAAATCAATCATAGAAATTGCGTCAACACCAGATGGAGAACATGCCAAAGAGAGTCTTTTTTTGACAGTTAAGGCTCCTAGCTGTAAGAGACTGAAGTACAGGGCAGAAAAACATATAAACTTAATATAATTGAAGCTAAAATAAATTGACAGATGTTATTTGTTGCTGATCTGGTGTATGCTGACTGCTACAATGTTTCAACAGTCCTAATTCTGGCTGCCTCCTGTTATATTGTTGATATCCCTCTCCTTGTGCTTGACACTCTGTAGAGTTGCTGACTTCGTTGAATACCTGTTAGTATTTGTTGTAGCCAGTTACTCTCTTTTATATTAAGTGGTGTTGATAAATAATATCCATTATTTAGTTGTAATTTTATGTTTTCATTCCTAAGCTCTTCATTACAATGGCCAGAGAATTCCCAATTCAATTGATGTCCCATACATTCACATCGCATCAGCTGTGATGGTTGGACAAATCCCATACTTGATATTTCCGGCAGCATAGCAATTGCTCTAGGTTTTCATATTTGCTGATTGGTCATATATCGTTTTAAACCCTGACACATATTAGCCGTCAGGTGAAGCCAGACCCTAGCTTAAAAATTCATGCCGAATCCGTCCTAATAATCTGCCATTTATTGGTTGCTTTGTGCGTAGCCCTCGGTCTTTATCAGTTTTTCCCAGCAGTGATCCTCATCTCAGTTCAATAACATTGGTTACACGCCTCTGTGTCATGTTTTTGGTTTTTCCACTGAGTACATTTTGTGTGGCGGTCTCTTAATGCAGTGTCTCGTCGCGGCTAGTTAGTAGCTAGTCTTATTGTGCGACAGTTATTGGATGGCTTTCCATCGTTTGGCAAATTTGTCCCAGTTTGAGGAATGTCAATTATCCCTCGATCAGTTGTGATCTAGTCACCCCGGGGTTCATAATCGTATTCTCGTAGGTTTCTATAGTTATATACTCGTGCAATGGTCACCATGGTGCTGGAGTTGAATCATTTCATCTTAACAGTATTTAGCTGGATTGCATACTGGCTTGTTTGTCCTTTCATGTAAGTTGCCTATAATCATTCGGAATCCGTATATTCATAGTCACTTTTAAATATCTAGCCTTGTATATGCCATAGCATCAAGCTGTAAAGTACATGTATATATGTATATGTAAAGTTATTAGAAGGTCATTCGGGAAATATATTGTGGTTGCTCTATCATTGCGATAGTCAACTGTATTGAATATAATTATATATATATATATATTTGCTTATTAATTCATGTAAGTTGCTTATAATTATTCGGAATCCGTATATTCATAGTCGTTTATCTAGCTGTATATATGCCATAAGATCAAGCTGTAAAGTACATGTATATATGTATATGTAAATTTACATAATTTACATTAAGTTAGTAGAAGGTCATTCAGGAAATATATTGTGGTTGCTGTATCATTGCGATAGTCAACTGTATTGAGTATAATTATTTATATATTTGCTTATTATTTCATGTAAGTTGCTTATAATTATTAAGGATCCAAACATTCTTTTTGTAGGTTTTATGTTATCAAGTTTTTTGATTGTTTTATGTTTTGATATATATATTCATGTTAAGCTGGGCGCTGTATGCTATTTTTATTCGTACTCTCTCTCATCATCATAAATATAATTTGTCATCCGCTTTTGTTGTACGATCTCGTAGCTCATATCTTCTATTCACTCTATATAGTGGTCATTCTCTCACTTTCCAGAATCAGTGTTTTTCTCTATATCTGGTATCTCCTTTGCGTTAGTTCTGTACGATGTACGAGGGTGAAACATTTTCATGTACAAGTTTTAATCGCTTTACTGAAACTCAGCTTGGTTTTGCAAAGGGCTTGATACACGGTACTATGTTTGCTGTGACATCTGTTCGATACAAAGTATGAAACAGGCTCAGGTACTGACTTGAAAGGGCTCGGCTACAATTTTTGCCAATCTCAAGTCTGAATAGGTAGCATCTACCTCCTATTTTGAAAGATATGTCTGTTGCTTGTTGATTGTAATAGTCTACATGTTTTAGTTTGAGAAATTCTTATATTTCTTGCATTCAACAGCCATATAAAAAATATACGCACAAACCACGTGTAAGTTGGTGAAGTCAAGCTACTAGCAGTTTTACACAGAGTATGAATGACAGCCAAAGACACTGAAATATTTAAAAACATTTTTTCCTAGGTGTTATTGACCTCTGACAATCTTTCTTCAGTGTTTCTACCTTGACTTTCTAAAGTCTGAGTGTCTTCTCACTAAATTATTACACAGACTGTTACTTCTATCTCTACAGGATGGTGCTGCCTCGATGTAGAAACAGCGCTAATTTTTTAATTTTCCGATTCGTGAGAGTTTAATCTTCCCTCATCATGACACTCTCTCATACGGTTGAGCTCGGCGACAAGGAAATCATCAAGATAATAGAGGAGTACCTAGCAAATAAACAGGTTGATATTGCCCTCATATGTTTGGAGAGAGAGAGTCGGGAATCATTAATGGTATGTCCTGAATATGGTTCTGGTTGAAAGGGATACCTCGTTGTCATAAACCATGTCTAAAACCATTCATAGGCTTGTCTCTCCGTCAGACCTTCCACCAACAAGTTTGCTGAAAACTAAGTTAAAATTCAAGTAATAGTATTCTTTTCTGACCTTCGCGCTATTACAGTGTGGTAATTATATAATAATTGTATGATAATTACATAGTATTATATAATAATTGTATGATAATGACATAATATTATATAATAATTGTATGATAATCGCATAGTATTATATAATAATTATACGATAATTACATAATATTATATTATAATTGTACGATAATTACATTATTTTATAATAGTTGTATGATAATTGAGTAATATTATGTAATAATTGTATAATAATGTAACTATTATATAATAATTGTATGATAATTGAATAATATTATATAATAGTTGTATGATAATTACATAATATTATATAATATATAAATAATATTGTACAATAATTGTATGATAATTACACAATATTATATAATACTTGTATGATAATTACATAATATTGTATAATAATTGTATGCCGTATAATCTTAATGCGGTATGATCAAAGCCTTGTCTGGCTGTCTGAAGAGACAGGTAGATTATGAAAAAAGGATTTCACCAGATGGGATTTGAACTCACCACATTTAGCTCAGTAGACAGACACTCCAACATCTACACCATTTGACCGTTTTGGCTTATTACACAATAACTAGTACAGTTTTTGGTCTTGTGCACCGTGAGATAACGTAATCACTCATCACTATCGTTTTGTAGGGGAAGACGGGGCACAGTAAGCCAATTTTGGTTTGTTTCTCAAATAAAATATAAGTGACTGCTTGAATTGAGCTTAAACTTGGTCTATAAAAATTTAACATGTTGTTATTATTGTATTTGAATTGTAATGATTCACTTTGGATCAATCGCGAGATTTTATTGTTTTTGCAACATTTTACACCTGGCTCACTTTGCTCCACTACCGAGGCAAGGTGAGCCACCCAATGGGGCAAAGTGAGCCATAGCAATAAATATGTGATTTGATTGCACATAATATATATTTGATATCTTTTAACTGTTTTAAAACATTGAGTGTGACAATTGGCTAACTAAATTTGACTTATGACTAAGACAGAACATGGTGAACTAATTATACATAGTTTATAACATAAAATGTGGGAGCAAGTCGTATGAGCATTATCGTGAAATAATGTAGTAAAAAGTGTGTCGCCTACAGTCTCTATCAGCAGTGTTATTGAGAATAGTTTATCTTACAGTGTAAGCAGATAAGTCTACTCTGAATGTAGTTCGATTTCTAACCCTCAGAGTCCCACCAGTGTTTACTGGCTGCCCAAAAAATATAACTATAGATTCAAAGTCAACATCATACACGTCTTCCTCCTCTGGATAAACAAAGCAGTTTCCAGCTTTTCTTATGAAACTGATGGTAACTGAGTTTTCATTACATTTCATGACTCTTCCTGCATAATAAACATTAAAGATTGACTTGCAACAAAATTCACATTACAGTTATTTGCTATCAAAACATTCACCATGTCTTACTCTGCTGTGTTGTAGTTGCAAAATAGGTGGAAATGGATTTACAAACTCTTAAAAGCTCAAAAACGAACAGTTAATCGCGGTCATTACGAGACCGCCATAAATTAGAATCTCTTTCCAAAACGGCTCAAATGGGACGTAGTTGTACCAGATGGCTTCTGTTTACACTTTCACGCAACCTCATTCGTCGAAATATTTTCACAAATATACTTCATGCATTCAATGAAACCGTGTCTATTGTCCTCACATGTCTATTTCATCGTCATTGTAATGCCGTCACTTTCAGCACTGATAACTTATAACCTACCGTGAGAATTTATTTAATTTTTTAACCTTAGCTCGAAGGAGTACATATCATTGTCTGGTAAACATGACGAGCCTGTTGGTCACCTGTGATAATCAAAATATGTTGCAAAAATTATTCACGAAGTATGGGTCACATGATCAGATTACGACTAGATGATTAGTTCAAGTCGAAACAAAACTGTAAAGTAGCGATCATCTATATTTGATACGGTCTTTTGATACCAAATAACTGTAATGTGAATTTTGTTGCAAGTCAACCTTAGCCAATTCCGTACCAAACTAAAACATGATTATTGATGTTAATATTGTCCCTAGTAGGAGGTACATCTTTACTTTCATCTTTATCTGGACTTTCTTCATCAGAACACAATAATTATTGGGCTAACTCTTCTTCCTCTGATGAAGAATCTGTTTGCTCTTTTTTCTTAGTTTTTCTTTGTCTTGTTCTTAGTCACAGTTACTTTGGATGTTTTTAGCGTAGATCTAATCCAAGTAGACACATGTTGCTACATTTTAAACACCGGCTCACCTGCTTTCTTGTTTCTTGACCAGCTTGGTGGAATACTCAAGTCATTAGCCATGCTGTATTTGTAAGCTAGTTCCACATACTTTTTCAGTAGATAAATCTTAAAATCTGTTGTCTAGATTTTTTAAATGGCTAGCCAACTCTTCTTACTTCTCATGCAACACCTGAGATCCACGAGATCTCTCATTCCTGCGCGAAGAGACGGTCACTTAGACGATGTTGTACAATAATGCAGTAACTTAAACAACTTTTTAGTTAAATGTAAGATTAGCTTGGTTAGATGCCAAGCTCATAGAACATGGTCACAAATAATTTAAATTATATCTATAAATTAAACAGGGTACATAGAACACTTGGGCATCTGCTTGTCCTGTCATGTGGAAAAAATACTTTTTCTGGAATATCCTTGATGTGCACCAAGCGATTAGCTAGCCTTGGATGAGAAAAGAAAATGTGGTGCATTCTTCTCTTGAGGTTGAAAGGTAGTTTTGTCAACCCAGTTTATCGTACATTACAGTGTGAGAAGGAAATTTATCACAAACTCTCTTGTACACCAGAGTACAGGGTTACGATGCATTAGAACGGAACTGCGTCAACGAAGTGCAGTACGCAATAATTTTGCAATACATCACAACTTTCTAATTCACAGTAGACATCCACTGCTACTGTGCTCCTGTTTCACATTGCCCATTGCTATATATTGGGCATTCACTTTTATGAAGCATTACCTGACAACCACCACTTCACGCACGCATGCTCTGAATGCACATTCTTCATAACATGAAACTGCTTGTGTACTGCAACTGCTGATTAGTATGAAGTTGATACTGTGGACCAGCTGACAATCCTGACTTTCCAAGCCTCTATACTGCATTGTGTACCATTTTTCACATACTGTGTTTAGCCAGTTCATGTAGGATACTCCTACTCTCACATCCTTTCATAATAGGAAGTCAGTCTGGCATTATCACAATTCTGATCGATGCAATTGAGGTTTTTGTGTTGTATTCTCTATAACATAATATGTTAAAAACGAAATAGATTTTTGCATTTCAACCATATAGCTAATTGTGATCAACTTGTTTGCCCACTCGTACTCAACTTTGACAGCATTCACATCTCGCCATCGTGCTGTGGTTGTGTCAAAGTCAACTCAATATTTGATTTTGTGATGAGTTTTCACAAAAATTGTGCTTAGGATGTATGTATGGTGTACTACTAACATTCCTACTACACCTTGCACTGCGAAATACACCTTAGCAACACTCTCATAACATCTAGCACTGCACATTGTGCGGAAGGCAACCCAGCCACTGTATCAATACCACTTATCCCACGACCAACCACGAGCGAAGCGATTGTTTGAGAGCTTTATGATAAATGCGTATGTGCACACAACTCACGAAAATTATTTATGAACAGCCGTCGCAAACCTTTGTACCGAAATCTCATCAACAATTTAACCATTTTTCAATGGAGTCGATTAAGTATAATAACGATACAAAACACGTATAAACCTTTTTGAATATATTGCCAAGTCTTGGAAATTTGTAGACAATATCCTAAAACTAACCCATCTGATCGGATTATACATAAATGGACAGATTAATTTAGCCTAAAATCGTCATTAAAACTTTGACAAGCTTTTTTTCATCAAAGTTAAGACCGGACAACGAAACGCCGACAAGGCCGCGCGATAGAGAGTAGAACTATTAAGTCGTGTGCATTTTACGTGAAAAACGTGCACATTTCACCAGTCTATGGCATTGTCCAATTGCTGAAGGTTTCTATAACTAACGTAGAAGTACTAAAAAGTAATAGTTTTTTTGCCGATTTCAAAGTAACTGACATTTTGGACACTTACAATGATTACTTTGGTATTCCAACTGATGTTCGAAGCAGTGAAAGTAAAGGAAATGACAATGATATTTCTCTAACGATTCTTATAAGATTATTACAATATTTAATTATAAAAATAATTATTCGATTTTATAAGATTTAATTATAAGAATAATCATTCGAATTTACAAGATCGAAGTGTATAGTGACCGATGTTGGGCAGTATGTTACTGTTATTATTTTTTCTAAATAATTTTGTTAAATAGATATTCTAAAAATCTAGATAAATATCACAACTTCTTGATATTGGTTGCTATGACGTTTTGAAATGTAAACAAAATCGTGCATTGGTTTTCTATTATTACTGTATTACTATATTAATAATATTGGTTATTCTAATAATATCAGTTCATTTTTCACAATATCAGTAATTTTCACTTATCACTGGGACGCCGGTTCCCCTTGACAACCTTATATCAACTGTACTTGAATATTCCATGTACACAGTTAGTATAGATAGCATGAGTTCCATTAACATTGGCTGTGCTAAATGATAGATACAACCTTAGGCCTTAGTGAAGTTTTGATCACACATAGCCTAATGATACAATTGAACAACATTTTTACCATGATGGTAAATTTATCAAAACCATTGCTTGGCGAGGAGGTTTTTAGCCCTACCAGCAATAACTACAACCTGTACAGTATATTACAAATCATGGATGTAGGGAATGTTTAAACACGATGTTTGAGAAGGTTTTATGTTCTTATTTTGCTGTCAATATTGTCTCTGTTCTTTCAGCTATACCCACTGGTCAGCAGGTTCATCGGGCTTGAAAAGGCAGCACCGAGCAATTCATCAGCTAAACACGACAGACTAGTTAACCTGCTTGCTAAAGGTCAGTTTTCAGACTAGTTAATCTGTTCACTATATGTCAGTTTTCAGACTAATTAACCTGCTCACTAAAAGTCAGTTTTCAGACTAGTTAACCTGCTCGCTGAAGGTCAGTTTTTAGACTAGTTAACCTGCTTGCTAAAGGTCAGTTTTCAGACTAGTTAACCTGCTCGCTAAAGGTCAGTTTTTAGACTAGTTAGCCTGCTCACTAAAGGTCAGTTTTCAGACTAGTTAACCTGCTCGCTAAAGGTCAGTTTTTAGACTAGTTAGCCTGCTCACTAAAGGTCAGTTGTCAGACTAGTTAACCTGCTCATTAAAGGTCAGTTTTCAGACTAGTTAACCAGCTCACTAAAGGTCAGTTTTCGGACTAGTTAACCTGCTCACTAAAGGTCAGTTTTCAGACTAGTTAACCTGCTAGCTATAGGTCAGTTTTCAGACTAGTTAATGGTATTAGTACCTTCCATTGCAATGAATTCTCCAACTGTGGACTATGTCATACCTATTGTACTCGTTGGTTCCGTTGCAAGGAAAGTTACAACTGTGGGTCATGTCATATCTATTGTATTTGTAGCTTCCATAGCAGTGAAAGCTACAGCTGTGGGTCGTGTCATAACCATTGTACACGTAGCTTCGATTGTAATGAAAGCTACAACCGTAGATCATGTCATACCTATTCTACTTGTAGCTTCCCTTGCATTGAAAGTTACAACTGTGGGTCATGTCATACCTATTGTACTCGTAGTTTCCATTGCAATGAAAACTACCACTGTGGATTATGTCATACCTATTCTACTTGTAGCTTCCATTGCGATGAAAGCTACAACTGTGATGTGTGTTTGAATACCTGTGTGTGTGCGTGTGTGTATGCATGTGCGTCCACGTGTGTGTGTGTGTGCGCTTGTATGTGTATGCGTTTTGTTCGTGTGTTTGAACATGTATACATGCGTCTATGCAGGTCTGCGCATCTGTCCTCGTGCTATGTGTATGTGTCTTCGCAGTTGTTAGCATGATTTTGGATGTGTGTCTCTCCGTGTCTGCGTGACTGTCTTCGGAATTATCATCATTTTTCTTCAAACTTTGCTCCAAATATTGCAGGTTTGTCAAGGTTAATTTTGTTGAATCACAACAAGATCTTCAAAGTCTGTCAAGAAGTTACTAAAATCTTCAAGGACGGCTTTTTAACTCGAAATTTGAAGGTACAGTTGGAACTATCAAGCTGTCAATATTTGGGACCTCTCTCAAGCTGCTATTGTGAACTCTCAATAGAACATTGATTGGTAAACGAATCAAATCCGTTGCATTTACTTGTACATACATGTATCCGGTTACATAAGTGTGTTTGTATGTGCATGCATGTTGGTGGGAGTTTGGTGTGTGCAAGCGTGTTTGCGCATGACTGCTATGCGTGACCGTATGTGAGTCTGACTATGTGTGTGTGCAAGTGTGTGTTCGTTTAATCGCCCAAGTGTGTTTCTGTGTGTGTCTCTGCGTGTGAGTTTGTGTATTTCTGTGCACAGCCGTGTCTGTACATTTTTCTATGCTTGTGTATCTGAGTTTGGGTGTGTTTGCGCGCGTGTGTGTGTGTGTGTGTCGCTGTCCGTGTCTGTGTGTATGCCTTTGCACGTTTATGGCAGGTGTCTGTTCTGAGCAAGTATATGAATGTATTTGTCCGTCTCTGTGTCTGCGTGACTATTATTAGAGTTACCATCAAAGCTCTGGAAACATTTTTCCAAATGGCGCAATATCGTGAGGTTTAATGTTGGGAACTTTATTCTATCACGCCAAGCTGTTTTAATCTGTCAAGAAGTTACAGTGCACTTTATAAACAAGTTTTATACCTGAAAGAAAAACATACATTTAAAACCATTTAATGTGTGTTTGCATACACGTATGTGTGCGTGTGTGTGTGCATGTGTGTATACATGTGTGTATCCATGTGTTTCTATGCGTGTGTGTGTGCGCCTGGATGTGTATGCGTTTTGTTTGTATGTGTGAACATGTATGTGTGTGTCTATGCGAGTCTGCGCACCTGTCCTCGTGCTATGTGTATGTGTCTTCGCAGTTGTTAGCAGGTTTTTGAATGTGTGTCTGTCTGTGTCTGGGTGACTGTCATCGGAATTATCATTATTTTTTTTCAAAATTTGCTCCAAATGTTGCAGGTACGCCAAGGTGAATTTTGTTCAATAACAACAAGATTTTCAAGTTTGTCAAGATGTTACCATAATCTTCAAGGACGGCCTTTCAACTCGAAGGTTGAAGGTACAGTTGGAACTATCAAACTGTCACTATTTGGGACCGTTATCAAGCTGCTACGGTGAACTATCAATAGAACATTTGGCGATTGATAAACGAATCAAATCCGATGCATTTAGTGGTACATACATGTATCCTGTTACATAATTGTGTTTGTTTGTGCATGCATGTTGGTGGGAGTTTGGTGTGTGCAAGCGTGTTTGCGCATGACTGTGTGTGCGTGACCGTATGTGAGTCTGACTATGTGTGTGTGCAAGTGTGTGTCTGTTTAATCGCCCAAGTGTGTTTCTGTGTGTGTCTCTGCGTGTGAGTTTGTGTATTTCTGTGCACAGCCGTGTCTGTACATTTTTGTATGTTTGTGTATCTGAGTTTGGGTGTGCATGCGTGTGTGTGTGTGTCGCTGTCCGTTTCTGGATGTATGCCTTTGCACGTTTATGTCTGTGTCTGTTCTGAGCAAGTATATGAATGTATTTGTCCGTCTCTGTGTCTGCGTGACTATTATTAGAGTTACCATCAAAGCTCTGCAAACATTTTTCGAAATGCGGCAATTTCGCGAGATTTAATGTGGGGAACTTTATTCAATCACGTGAAGCTGTTTTAATCTGTCAAGAGGTTACCGTGCACTTTAAAAACAAGTTTTATACCCGCAAGTAAAAGATACATTTAACACTATTTAATGTGTGTTTGAATACCTGTGTGTGTGCGTGTGTGTATGCATGTGCGTCCACGTGTGTGTGTGCGCTTGTATGTGTATGTGTTTTGTTCGTGTGTTTGAACATGTATACATGCGTCTATGCAGGTCTGCGCATCTGTCCTCGTGCTATGTGTATGTGTCTTTGCAGTTGTTAGCATGATTTTGGATGTATGTCTGTCCGTGTCTGCGTGACTGTCTTCGGAATTATCATCATTTTTCTTCAAACTTTGCTCCAAATATTGCAGGTTTGCCAAAGTTAATTTTGTTGAATCACAACAAGATCTTCAAAGTCTGTCAAGAGGTTACTAAAATCTTCAAGGATGGCTTTTTAACTCGAAATTTGAAGTTACAGTTGGAACTATCAAGCTGTCAATATTTGGGACCTCTCTCAAGCTGCTATTGTGAACTCTCAATAGAACATTGATTGGTAAACGAATCAAATCCATTGCATTTACTTGTACATACATGTATCCGGTTACATAAGTGTGTTTGTATGTGCATGCATGTTGGTGGGAGTTTGGTGTGTGCAAGCGTGTTTGCGCATGACTGCTATGCGTGACCGTATGTGAGTCTGACTATGTGTGTGTGCAAGTGTGTGTTCGTTTAATCGCCCAAGTGTGTTTCTGTGTGTCTCTGCGTGTGAGTTTGTGTATTTCTGTGCACAGCCGTGTCTGTACATTTTTGTATGTTTGTGTATCTGAGTTTGGGTGTGCACGCGTGTGTGTGTGTGTGTCGCTGTCCGTGTCTGGATGTATGCCTTTGCACGTTTATGTCTGTGTCTGTTCTGAGCAAGTATATGAATGTATTTGTCCGTCTCTGTGTCTGCGTGACTATTATTAGAGTTACCATCAAAGCTCTGCAAACATTTTTCCAAATGCGGCAATTTCGCGAGATTTAATGCGGGGAACTTTATTCAATCACGCGAAGCTGTTTTAATCTGTCAAGAGGTTACCGTGCACTTTAAAAACAAGTTTTATACCCGCAAGTAAAATATACATTTAACACTATTTAATGTGTGTTTGAATACCTGTGTGTGTGCGTGTGTGTATGCATGTGCGTCCACGCGTGTGTGTGTGTGTGTGTGTGTGTGTGTGTGTGTGTGTGTGTGTGTGTGTGTGTGTGTGTGTGTGTGTGTGTGTGTGTGTGTGTGTGTGTGTGTGTGTGTGTGTGTGTGTGTGTGTGTGTGTGTGTGTGTGTGTGTGTGTGTGTGTGTGTGTGTGTGTGTGTGTGTGTGTGTGTGTGTGTGTGTGTGTGTGTGTGTGTGTGTGTGTGTGTGTGTGTGTGTGTGTGTGTGTGTGTGTGTGTGTGTGTGTGTGTGTGTGTGTGTGTGTGTGTGTGTGTGTGTGTGTGTGTGTGTGTGTCGCTGTGTGTATGTATGTCTTTGCGCGTTCATGTCTGTGTCTGTTCTGAGCAAGTATATGAATGTATTTGTCCGTCTCTGTGTCTGCGTGGCCATTATTAGAATTACCATCAATGTTCTGCAAACATCTTTTCAAATGGCGCAATATCGCGAGGTTTAATGTGTGGAACTTTATTCTATCACGCCAAGCTGTTTTAATCTGTCAAGAAGTTACAGTGCATTTTATAAACAAGTTTTATACCTGATAGTAAAACATACATTTAAAACCATTTAATGTGTGTTTGCATACACGTATGTGTGCGTGTGTGTGTGCATGTGTGTATACATGTGTGTATCCGTGTGTTTCTATGCGTGTGTGTGTGCGCCTGGATGTGTATGCGTTTTGTTTGTATGTGTGAACATGTATGTGTGTGTCTATGCGAGTCTGCGCACCTGTCCTCGTGCTATGTGTATGTGTCTTCGCAGTTGTTAGCATGATTTTGGATGTGTGTCTGTCCGTGTCTGCGTGACTGTCTTCGGAATTATCATCAGTTTTCTTCAAACTTTGCTCCAAATATTGCAGGTTTGCCAAGGTTAATTTTGTTGAATCCCAACAAGATCTTCAAAGTCTGTCAAGAGCTTACTAAAATCTTCAAGGACAGCTTTTTAACTCGAAATTTGAAGGTACAGTTGGAACTATCAAGCTGTCAATATTTGGGACCTCTCTCAAGCTGCTATTGTGAACTCGCAATAGAACATTGATTGGTAAACGAATCAAATCCGTTGCATTTACTTGTACATACATGTATCCGGTTACATAAGTGTGTTTGTATGTGCATGCATGTTGGTGGGAGTTTGGTGTGTGCAAGCGTGTTTGCGCATGACTGCTACGCGTGACCGTATGTGAGTCTGACTATGTGTGTGTGCAAGTGTGTGTTCGTTTAATCGCCCAAGTGTGTTTCTGTGTGTGTCTCTGCGTGTGAGTTTGTGTATTTCTGTGCACAGCCGTGTCTGTACATTTTTGTATGTTTGTGTATCTGAGTTTGGGTGTGCATGCGTGTGTGTCGCTGTCCGTTTCTGGATGTATGCCTTTGCACGTTTATGTCTGTGTCTGTTCTGAGCAAGTATATGAATGTATTTGTCCGTCTCTGTGTCTGCGTGACTATTATTAGAGTTACCATCAAAGCTCTGCAAACATTTTTCCAAATGCGGCAATTTCGCGAGATTTAATGTGGGGAACTTTATTCAATCACGCGAAGCTGTTTTAATCTGTCAAGAGGTTACCGTGCACTTTAAAAACAAGTTTTATACCCGCAAGTAAAAGATACATTTAACACTATTTAATGTGTGTTTGAATACCTGTGTGTGTGCGTGTGTGTATGCATGTGCGTCCACGCGTGTGTGTGTGTGTGTGTGTGTGTGTGTGTCGCTGTTTGTGTCTGTGTGTATGTCTTTGCGCGTTCATGTCTGTGTCTGTTCTGAGCAAGTATATGAATGTATTTGTCCGTCTCTGTGTCTGCGTGGCTATTATTAGAATTACCATCAAAGCTCTGCAAACATTTTTCCAAATGCGGCAATATCGCGAGATTTAATGTGGGGAACTTTATTCAATCACGCGAAGCTGTTTTAATCTGTCAAGAGGTTACCGTGCATTTTAAAAACAAGTTTTATACCCGCAAGTAAAAGATACATTTAACACTATTTAATGTGTGTTTGAATACCTGTGTGTGTGTGTGTGTGCGTGTGTGTATGCATGTGCGTCCACGCGTGTGTGTGTGTGTGTGTGTGTCGCTGTTTGTGTCTGTGTGTATGTCTTTGCGCGTTCATGTCTGTGTCTGTTCTGAGCAAGTATATGAATGTATTTGTCCGTCTCTGTGTCTGCGTGGCTATTATTAGAATTACCATCAAAGCTCTGCAAACATTTTTCCAAATGCGGCAATATCGCGAGATTTAATGTGGGGAACTTTATTCAATCACGCGAAGCTGTTTTAATCTGTCAAGAGGTTACCGTGCACTTTAAAAACAAGTTTTATACCCGCAAGTAAAAGATACATTTAACACTATTTAATGTGTGTTTGAATACCTGTGTGTGTGCGTGTGTGTATGCATGTGCGTCCACGTGTGTGTGTGCGCTTGTATGTGTATGCGTTTTGTTCGTGTGTTTGAACATGTATACATGCGTCTATGCAGGTCTGCGCATCTGTCCTCGTGCTATGTGTATGTGTCTTTGCAGTTGTTAGCATGATTTTGGATGTGTGTCTGTCCGTGTCTGCGTGACTGTCTTCGGAATTATCATCATTTTTCTTCAAACTTTGCTCCAAATATTGCAGGTTTGCCAAAGTTAATTTTGTTGAATCACAACAAGATCTTCAAAGTCTGTCAAGAGGTTACTAAAATCTTCAAGGATGGCTTTTTAACTCGAAATTTGAAGTTACAGTTGGAACTATCAAGCTGTCAATATTTGGGACCTCTCTCAAGCTGCTATTGTGAACTCTCAATAGAACATTGATTGGTAAACGAATCAAATCCGTTGCATTTACTTGTACATACATGTATCCGGTTACATAAGTGTGTTTGTATGTGCATGCATGTTGGTGGGAGTTTGGTGTGTGCAAGCGTGTTTGCGCATGACTGCTATGCGTGACCGTATGTGAGTCTGACTATGTGTGTGTGCAAGTGTGTGTTCGTTTAATCGCCCAAGTGTGTTTCTGTGTGTGTCTCGGCGTGTGAGTTTGTGTATTTCTGTGCACAGCCGTGTCTGTACATTTTTCTATGCTTGTGTATCTGAGTTTGGGTGTGTTTGCGCGTGTGTGTGTGTCGCTGTCCGTGTCTGTGTGTATGCCTTTGCACGTTTATGGCAGGTGTCTGTTCTGAGCAAGTATATGAATGTATTTGTCCGTCTCTGTGTCTGCGTGGCTATTATTAGAATTACCATCAATGTTCTGCAAACATCTTTTCAAATGGCGCAATATCGCGAGGTTTAATGTGGGGAACTTTATTCTATCACGCCAAGCTGTTTTAATCTGTCAAGAAGTTACAGTGCACTTTATAAACAAGTTTTATACCTGAAAGAAAAACATACATTTAAAACCATTTAATGTGTGTTTGCATACACGTATGTGTGCGTGTGTGTGTGCATGTGTGTATACATGTGTGTATCCATGTGTTTCTATGCGTGTGTGTGTGCGCCTGGATGTGTATGCGTTTTGTTTGTATGTGTGAACATGTATGTGTGTGTCTATGCGAGTCTGCGCACCTGTCCTCGTGCTATGTGTATGTGTTTTCGCAGTTTTTAGCAGGTTTTTGATTGTGTGTCTGTCTGTGTCTGGGTGACTGTCATCGGAATTATCATTATTTTTTTTCAAAATTTGCTCCAAATGTTGCAGGTACGCCAAGGTGAATTTTGTTCAATAACAACAAGATTTTCAAGTTTGTCAAGATGTTACCATAATCTTCAAGGACGGCCTTTCAACTCGAAGGTTGAAGGTACAGTTGGAACTATCAAACTGTCACTATTTGGGACCGTTTTCAAGCTGCTACGGTGAACTATCAATAGAACATTTGGCGATTGATAAACGAATCAAATCCGATGCATTTAGTGGTACATACATGTATCCTGTTACATAAGTGTGTTTGTTTGTGCATGCATGTTGGTTGGAGTTTGGTGTGTGCAAGCGTGTTTGCGCATGACTGTGTGTGCGTGACCGTATGTGAGTCTGACTATGTGTGTGTGCAAGTGTGTGTCTGTTTAATCGCCCAAGTGTGTTTCTGTGTGTGTCTCTGCGTGTGAGTTTGTGTATTTCTGTGCACAGCCGTGTCTGTACATTTTTGTATGTTTGTGTATCTGAGTTTGGGTGTGTGTGTGTGTCGCTGTCCGTTTCTGGATGTATGCCTTTGCACGTTTATGTCTGTGTCTGTTCTGAGCAAGTATATGAATGTATTTGTCCGTCTCTGTGTCTGCGTGACTATTATTAGAGTTACCATCAAAGCTCTGCAAACATTTTTCGAAATGCGGCAATTTCGCGAGATTTAATGTGGGGAACTTTATTCAATCACGCGAAGCTGTTTTAATCTGTCAAGAGGTTACCGTGCACTTTAAAAACAAGTTTTATACCCGCAAGTAAAAGATACATTTAACACTATTTAATGTGTGTTTGAATACCTGTGTGTGTGCGTGTGTGTATGCATGTGCGTCCACGCGTGTGTGTGTGTGCGCGCCTGTATGTGTATGAGTTTTGTTTGTATGTGTGAACCTGCATGTGTGTGTCTATGCAAGTCTGCGCATCTGTTCTTGTGCTATGCATATGTGTCTTCGCAGTTGTTAGCATTCTTTTGGATGTGTGTCTGTCTGTGTCTGCGTGACTGTCATCAGAATTATCATTATTTTTTGTAAAACTTTGCTCCAAATGTTGCAGGTACGCCAAGGTGAATTTTGTTCATTAACAACAAGAATTTCAAAGTGTGTCAAGAGGTTACTATAATCTTCAAGGACGGCTTCTCACTCGAAAGTTGAAGGTACAGTTGGAACTATCAAACTGTTCCTATTTTGTACAGCTATCAAGCTGCCACAATGAACTCTCAAAAGAACATTTGGCGATTGATAATCAAATCAAATCCGTTGAATTTAATGGTACATACATGTATCTGGTTACATAAGCGCGTGTGTATGTGCATGCGTGTTGGTGAGAGTTTGGTGTGTGCAAGTGTGTTTGCGCAAGACTGCGTGTGTGTGACTGTATGTGTGTGCGGCTATGCGTGCGTGCAAGTGTGTCTGTTTGATCGCCTGAGTGTGTTTCTGTGTGGGTCTCTGCATGTGAGTTTGTGTATTTCTGTGCACAGCTGTGTCTGTACATCTTTGTATGTTTGTGTATCTGAGTTTGGGTGTGTTTGCACGTGTGTGTGTGTGTGTGTGTGTGTGTGTGTGTGTGTGTGTGTGTGTGTCGCTGTCTGTGTCTGTGTGTATATCTTTGCGCGTTCATGTCTGGGTCTGTTCTGAATAAGTATATGAATGTATTTGTCCGTCTCTGTGTCTGCGTGGCTATTATTAGAATTACCATCAATGTTCTGCAAACATCTTTTCAAATGGCGCAATATCGTGAGGTTTAATGTGGGGAACTTTATTCTATCACGCCAAGCTGTTTTAATCTGTCAAGAGGTTACCGTGCACTTTAAAACCAAGTTTTATACCCGCAAGTAAAAGATACATTTAACACTATTTAATGTGTGTTTGAATACCTGTGTGTGTGCGTGTGTGTATGCATGTGCGTCCACGTGTGTGTGTGCGCTTGTATGTGTATGCGTTTTGTTCGTGTGTTTGAACATGTATACATGCGTCTATGCAGGTCTGCGCATCTGTCCTCGTGCTATGTGTATGTGTCTTTGCAGTTGTTAGCATGATTTTGGATGTGTGTCTGTCCGTGTCTGCGTGACTGTCTTCGGAATTATCATCATTTTTCTTCAAACTTTGCTCCAAATATTGCAGGTTTGCCAAGGTTAATTTTGTTGAATCACAACAAGATCTTCAAAGTCTGTCAAGAGGTTACTAAAATCTTCAAGGATGGCTTTTTAACTCGAAATATGAAGTTACAGTTGGAACTATCAAGCTGTCAATATTTGGGACCTCTCTCAAGCTGCTATTGTGAACTCTCAATAGAACATTGATTGGTAAACTAATCAAATCCGTTGCATTTACTTGTACATACATGTATCCGGTTACATAAGTGTGTTTGTATGTGCATGCATGTTGGTGGGAGTTTGGTGTGTGCAAGCGTGTTTGCGCATGACTGCTATGCGTGACCGTATGTGAGTCTGACTATGTGTGTGTGCAAGTGTGTGTTCCTTTAATCGCCCAAGTGTGTTTCTGTGTGTGTCTCGGCGTGTGAGTTTGTGTATTTCTGTGCACAGCCGTGTCTGTACATTTTTCTATGCTTGTGTATCTGAGTTTGGGTGTGTTTGCGCGTGTGTGTGTGTCGCTGTCCGTGTCTGTGTGTATGCCTTTGCACGTTTATGGCAGGTGTCTGTTCTGAGCAAGTATATGAATGTATTTGTCCGTCTCTGTGTCTGCGTGGCTATTATTAGAATTACCATCAATGTTCTGCAAACATCTTTTCAAATGTCGCAATATCGCGAGGTTTAATGTGGGGAACTTTATTCTATCACGCCAAGCTGTTTTAATCTGTCAAGAAGTTACAGTGCACTTTATAAACAAGTTTTATACCTGAAAGAAAAACATACATTTAAAACCATTTAATGTGTGTTTGCATACACGTATGTGTGTGTGTGTGTGTGCATGTGTGTATACATGTGTGTATCCATGTGTTTCTATGCGTGTGTGTGTGCGCCTGGATGTGTATGCGTTTTGTTTGTATGTGTGAACATGTATGTGTGTGTCTATGCAAGTCTGCGCACCTGTCCTCGTGCTATGTGTATGTGTTTTCGCAGTTTTAGCAGGTTTTTGATTGTGTGTCTGTCTGTGTCTGGGTGACTGTCATCGGAATTATCATTATTTTTTTTCAAAATTTGCTCCAAATGTTGCAGGTACGCCAAGGTGAATTTTGTTCAATAACAACAAGATTTTCAAGTTTGTCAAGATGTTACCATAATCTTCAAGGACGGCCTTTCAACTCGAAGGTTGAAGGTACAGTTGGAACTATCAAACTGTCACTATTTGGGACCGTTTTCAAGCTGCTACGGTGAACTATCAATAGAACATTTGGCGATTGATAAACGAATCAAATCCGATGCATTTAGTGGTACATACATGTATCCTGTTACATAAGTGTGTTTGTTTGTGCATGCATGTTGGTGGGAGTTTGGTGTGTGCAAGCGTGTTTGCGCATGACTGTGTGTGCGTGACCGTATGTGAGTCTGACTATGTGTGTGTGCAAGTGTGTGTCTGTTTAATCGCCCAAGTGTGTTTCTGTGTGTGTCTCTGCGTGTGAGCTTGTGTATTTCTGTGCACAGCTGTGTCTGTACATCTTTGTATGTTTGTGTATCTGATTTTGGGTGTGCGCGCGTGTGTGTGTGTCGCTGTCCGTGTCTGTATGTATGCCTTTGCACGTTTATGGCAGTTGTCTGTTCTGAGCAAGTATATGAATGTATTTGTCCGTCTCTGTGTCTGCGTGGCCATTATTAGAATTACCATCAATGTTCTGCAAACATCTTTTCAAATGGCGCAATATCGCGAGGTTTAATGTGTGGAACTTTATTCTATCACGCCAAGCTGTTTTAATCTGTCAAGAAGTTACAGTGCATTTTATAAACAAGTTTTATACCTGATAGTAAAACATACATTTAAAACCATTTAATGTGTGTTTGCATACACGTATGTGTGCGTGTGTGTGTGCATGTGTGTATACATGTGTGTATCCGTGTGTTTCTATGCGTGTGTGTGTGCGCCTGGATGTGTATGCGTTTTGTTTGTATGTGTGAACATGTATGTGTGTGTCTATGCGAGTCTGCGCACCTGTCCTCGTGCTATGTGTATGTGTCTTCGCAGTTGTTAGCATGATTTTGGATGTGTGTCTGTCCGTGTCTGCGTGACTGTCTTCGGAATTATCATCAGTTTTCTTCAAACTTTGCTCCAAATATTGCAGGTTTGCCAAGGTTAATTTTGTTGAATCACAACAAGATCTTCAAAGTCTGTCAAGAGGTTACTAAAATCTTCAAGGACAGCTTTTTAACTCGAAATTTGAAGGTACAGTTGGAACTATCAAGCTGTCAATATTTGGGACCTCTCTCAAGCTGCTATTGTGAACTCGCAATAGAACATTGATTGGTAAACGAATCAAATCCGTTGCATTTACTTGTACATACATGTATCCGGTTACATAAGTGTGTTTGTATGTGCATGCATGTTGGTGGGAGTTTGGTGTGTGCAAGCGTGTTTGCGCATGACTGCTACGCGTGACCGTATGTGAGTCTGACTATGTGTGTGTGCAAGTGTGTGTTCGTTTAATCGCCCAAGTGTGTTTCTGTGTGTGTCTCTGCGTGTGAGTTTGTGTATTTCTGTGCACAGCCGTGTCTGTACATTTTTGTATGTTTGTGTATCTGAGTTTGGGTGTGCATGCGTGTGTGTGTGTGTCGCTGTCCGTTTCTGGATGTATGCCTTTGCACGTTTATGTCTGTGTCTGTTCTGAGCAAGTATATGAATGTATTTGTCCGTCTCTGTGTCTGCGTGACTATTATTAGAGTTACCATCAAAGCTCTGCAAACATTTTTCGAAATGCGGCAATTTCGCGAGATTTAATGTGGGGAACTTTATTCAATCACGCGAAGCTGTTTTAATCTGTCAAGAGGTTACCGTGCACTTTAAAAACAAGTTTTATACCCGCAAGTAAAAGATACATTTAACACTATTTAATGTGTGTTTGAATACCTGTGTGTGTGCGTGTGTGTATGCATGTGCGTCCACGCGTGTGTGTGTGTGTGTGTGTGTGTGTGTGTGTGTGTGTGTGTGTGTGTCGCTGTTTGTGTCTGTGTGTATGTCTTTGCGCGTTCATGTCTGTGTCTGTTCTGAGCAAGTATATGAATGTATTTGTCCGTCTCTGTGTCTGCGTGGCTATTATTAGAATTACCATCAAAGCTCTGCACACATTTTTCCAAATGCGGCAATATCGCGAGATTTAATGTGGGGAACTTTATTCAATCACGCGAAGCTGTTTTAATCTGTCAAGAGGTTACCGTGCACTTTAAAAACAAGTTTTATACCCGCAAGTAAAAGATACATTTAACACTATTTAATGTGTGTTTGAATACCTGTGTGTGTGCGTGTGTGTATGCATGTGCGTCCACGTGTGTGTGTGCGCTTGTATGTGTATGCGTTTTGTTCGTGTGTTTGAACATGTATACATGCGTCTATGCAGGTCTGCGCATCTGTCCTCGTGCTATGTGTATGTGTCTTTGCAGTTGTTAGCATGATTTTGGATGTGTGTCTGTCCGTGTCTGCGTGACTGTCTTCGGAATTATCATCATTTTTCTTCAAACTTTGCTCCAAATATTGCAGGTTTGCCAGAGTTAATTTTGTTGAATCACAACAAGATCTTCAAAGTCTGTCAAGAGGTTACTAAAATCTTCAAGGATGGCTTTTTAACTCGAAATTTGAAGTTACAGTTGGAACTATCAAGCTGTCAATATTTGGGACCTCTCTCAAGCTGCTATTGTGAACTCTCAATAGAACATTGATTGGTAAACGAATCAAATCCGTTGCATTTACTTGTACATACATGTATCCGGTTACATAAGTGTGTTTGTATGTGCATGCATGTTGGTGGGAGTTTGGTGTGTGCAAGCGTGTTTGCGCATGACTGCTATGCGTGACCGTATGTGAGTCTGACTATGTGTGTGTGCAAGTGTGTGTTCGTTTAATCGCCCAAGTGTGTTTCTGTGTGTGTCTCTGCGTGTGAGTTTGTGTATTTCTGTGCACAGCTGTGTCTGTACATTTTTCTATGCTTGTGTATCTGAGTTTGGGTGTGTTTGCGCGCGTGTGTGTGTGTGTGTGTGTGTCGCTGTCCGTGTCTGTGTGTATGCCTTTGCACGTTTATGGCAGGTGTCTGTTCTGAGCAAGTATATGAATGTATTTGTCTGTCTCTGTGTCTGCGTGACTATTATTAGAGTTAACATCAAAGCTCTGGAAACATTTTTCCAAATGGTGCAATATCACGAGATTTAATATGGGGAACTTTATTCAATCACGCCAAGCTGTTTTAATCTGTCAAGAGGTTACCGTGTACTTTAAAAACAAGTTTTATACCTGCAAGTAAAAGATACATTTAACACTATTTAATGTGTGTTTGAATACCTGTGTGTGTGCATGCGTGTATGCATGTGTGTCCACGTGTGTGTGTGTGTGTGTGCGCGCCTGTATGTGTATGACTTTTGTTTGTATGTGTAAACATGCATGTGTGTGTCTATGCAAGTCTGCGCATCTGTCCTCGTGCTATGCGTATGTGTCTTCGCAGTTGTTAGCATTCTTTTGGATGTGTGTCTGTCCGTGTCTGCGTGACTGTCATCAGAATTATCATTATTGTTTTTAAAACTTTGCTCCAAATCTCACGGCACCTCATGTTATCTCATGTCACCTCATGTTATCTCATGGCACCTCATGTTATCTCATGTCACCTCTTATATCAAAGTTTCTCACAGCCTGTTGTTATAATCTCAACTTACTAGTGACGTTTTCTACTGATTACAGCTAAACCTAAAGTAATATAAAATAATCTGCCACTTAAATTGGAAGAGTATTTTCTTTGTGTATGGCATGTTTCTTATATATACACATATTATGTCGTCTTGTCCTCTGTGCTAATGGACACTACGTTTTACTCGATTACTCTAATTCAGGTGGCGAAAAGCAAGTGGGACAAGCTTGAGCGGTACATTACATCCGTTGTTGTGCGGAAACAGACAATTGCCAACATGGAAGCTGAGATGGATCTTCACATTAACAAGCGAGAACAGCTCAGCAAGAAGATAGATGCGTACAGTAAAAGGCTGGACACTGCCATTAGGAGAAATGAGGTCGGACACATGTATAGTCATTACTCTTAGGCTCTTAAAATGGGCAAATTTCTTAGCTGACATATGGCATAAACATCTGCTGCGACTACACAGATCGAGACTACTGAATAACTAGTTATGTTTTACAAGTATCAACCTAGGTCAAGTAAAGATCAAAACATCTATTGGATGTTGTCATTACCCTTATTGGAACATGATTGTATTAATTATATATATATATATATATATATATATATATATATATATAGTAGATATGGGTAAACCATAGTTTATCATTGCACTAATGTTTGTACAGCTATTTACAATTGTGTTTTCTTAAAAAAAAGATCCATCAACTTATAATCTAAAATCGTCCAACTACAACTTGAACTCAGGCTGATGAATTGTATCAAACTGCAAGTAAAACTTAGGTCTTTAAAATATTTATTCTAACATATCCTGAAATTTTATGCAAGCAGTTCCAATTTACACCAGTGTTCATCACATATCTTTTACAGCAAGTAACAGCCTTTTTCATATATAAATACTTGTTGGTCATCGTTGTCACTAGTTCAAAGCAACTTTCAAAAAAAATCGGTTTACTGTGAAAATGAACAAATTGGTGTCATGATTATGTTAATCAGGGATCAACACTTTTAACCAATCACAAATACATCAGTTTCTTCTATTACTACACAGCCATCAGGGGTGTGTGGTGTCTTTGCAAATAATAATTTTGCCAGCGTAAATAGCCAATGCCTTATTCCTTGTGTTTCTCTAATGTTTTCTGTTCTGTTGAACAGAAAACTCTCTACAGACTCTTATTTGATAATTGCTGGCATAATCATTACATTGCATAGAGTAATCAGTAATGTCACGGTTACACTATATTGCGCTGAAATTTTGTTGATGATATGTTCAACTCATCTTCATAGCTGCTAAAGTCTGGTTTCCATATCGATTGCGAGACTCCGGCGGTAACTTGCGCAGCAAAACGCTTGCGACGTTAGGATCGGCAGCTTCTGTTCACATCTAAAGCTGCATTGCTAAACATAATCGCAGCTTCACATAAAATGTTCGCTCGCTACGCCATTTTGATAATGGTGGCCTTTACCTGTACAGTGCATTTCAGGAAGGTTTTGCTTGCGGCTATTTGCGAAATTTGAACAACGCTAAACTCTTGTGTTAACTGCCGGCAACTACCGGTGGTACTCGGCGGTACCCGGCGTGTAGGCTCACATTTCACCGCCATAGCCTGCGGTGCTGTTGCCGGTGCTTTGCGGCATATATGAGAACCACGCTTAAGGTAGTTGTTGTGTAACTCCTATTCATTTACAGACGACTGTCGCCATGGACCTAGAAGATCAGCTGGAGACGATGAGCACCAATATGACATACATTCAGAGTAACGTGTCTGAGTGCCAAAACAATATCATGCAGATGGAAGAGGAGGCGAAGGTTTGTTCATTTGCTTTTGCTATGCGTCTGCTTAGGCTTGTAGTGGCTACTGCTAGCATTTACTAACTTTGCATTGTTTCCTGTCTAAGCATTTACTAACCTCGCATTGTTTCCTGTCTAAGCATTTACTAACCTCGCATTGCTTCCTGTCTAAGCATTTACTAACCTCGCATTACTTCTTGTCTAAGCATTTACTAACCTCGCATTGCTTCCTGTCTAAGCATTTACTAACCTCGCATTGCTTCCTGTCTAAGCATTTACTAACCTCGCATTGCTTCCTGTCTAAGCATTTACTAACCTTGCATTGCTTCCTGTCTAAGCATTTACTAATCTCGCATTGCTTTCTGTCTAAGCATTTACTAACCTCGCATTGCTTCCTGTCTAAGCATTTACTAATCTCACATTGCTTCCTGTCTAAGCATTTAGTAATCTCGCATTGCTTCCTGTCTAAGCATTTACCTAATATATTTCATCAGTGTGTTGTATGTTTAGTAATTATTCATTGCTTTATTTATCCTTTTTAATGTTACAGCGGGCTTAGCTAACAATTCCCATTTATCGGCCCGTTCCCATAGATGGCTATACTCGAATTTACGTAAGCGCATGTAAATCAGTAAAGTTATCTTCTACAGTCATGCAGCAACATTTGATTTTGTCAATTCAGAATCTATAATCTTTCACCTTTATTTGACATCCACAATGAGCTCATCTCCTATCGACTGGAAACATTTTCTCAATAATTCACTAGAAGCAGTTCATGTTATGTTTAAAACGCTACCCCTCTAACAACCTCTAAACCTCATCGTACGACTTGCATGCCCTTTCATATCTATCTTGTCTCTCATATAAAATATTATTATAAGCCAAGATAATCTTTTAACCTGTCGTTATTCACTAGAAGAAATGACACTTTTATTCCTATATCAATAATTTTATTATGGCTCAAATTCTTCTCATAGATTCAAGAAACAGTTAACATGTTATATATTCTTATAGAATGAACCCCTGCTGTTTTTTTCTTGAGTCCTTTTTCATTAGTTTTTATCAGTTTATATTACGACAAAACAAGTTACATTTACATATTGCGATAGCTCTTTGGTTTGAGCATCAAATTTGGTCATTGCTTTTGCAATCACAACGCAACTCGAAGAACTGGTTGTTATATTGCTTGTAATGATGTCTCTGAACCATATTACAAAATGTGCTCATTACACATACTACCTTACTTGTTAGGATGAGACTAGTTTGACAAAAGCTTTGGATGTCTCCTCTGTTGATGAAAGCAAGTATCTGTTGGAGCACCTTCTCTCACTCGCTCTCACTCAGGGCTTTGCTTGTACTCAGAAAGAATCTCAATTCAAGGAGTTGACTGCTCGCTACGATAAAATGCAGATGGATTCCAGGTTACGGGATCAGCTTTTAGACCAGGTTTTGCAGGATTCCGGGATAACTATACAGTCGCAACAAGAATGTAAGCCGGCCAAATATTCTAAACACTCTACGTTTACTACCATAGTGTTAAGGATTATCAAAGAGAATGTGAAATGTCTTGCAGATGGTTGTAGTTATAAGCTGTGTTTCCTTCTCTTGTGTTAAGGTCTACCTGTAGTTATAAGCTGTGGTACCTTCTCTTGTGTTAAGATCTACCTGTAGTTATAAGCTGTGTTACCTTCTCTTGTGTTAAAATCTACCTGTAGTTATAAGCTGTGGTTCACCTTCTCTTGTGTTAAGATCTACCTGTAGTTATAAGCTGTGGTACCTTCTCTTGTGTTAAGATCTTCTCTTGTGTTAAGGTTAATGTGATTGTTTCTATTTGCATCAGTTTACTGGACATTTAATCTTTTTCGAAATTTTTTTAAAGCACTAGTGCAATAAAATGATTATTAAAATACATGACTACGGACATTGCATTAATTCATGTTTGTGAATGCAAGTAAAATTTTATAGGGTGAGCTCCAGCAAATCTATCTATGACAGCTACAAGTTCACATACACAGTAAATAGTATTTATAGTAAATAGCTACTATCAGTTTTAGTAGCTTTTAGCTCTCTGTATGACAGGCCTTAACTCACTCTGTATGACAGGCCTTAACTCACTCCGTATGACAGGCTTTAACTTACTCTGTATGACAGCCCTTAACTTACCCTGTATGACCGGCCTTAACTTACTCTGTATGACAGGCTTTAACTTACTCTGTATGACAGGCTTTAACTTACTCTGTATGACAGGCCTTAACTTACTCTGTATGAAAGGCCTTAACTTGCTCCGTATGACAGGCTTTAACTTACTCTGTATGACAGCCCTTAACTTACTCTGTATGACAGGCCTTAACTTACTCTGTATGAAAGGCCTTAACTTGCTCCGTATGACAGGCTTTAACTTACTCTGTATGACAGCCCTTAACTTACTCTGTATGACAGGCCTTAACTTACTCTGTATGACAGGCCTTAACTCACTCTGTATGACAGCCCTTAACTTACCCTGTATGACAGGCCTTAACTTACTCTGTATGACAGGCCTTAACTTGCTCCGTATGACCGGCCTTGACCTACTTTTTCTGCCTGCAGAGATCTAGAACGGTATAGCTGTGGCACTAGTGGTGATAGTTCTGTGCAAACATTTCCTACTGAAATGGATAACAATTCCGTTTCTTCAATACCTCAGGTAATACTGACCTTTATTGATTTATTGAACAGGCATTTATTATTAATTTCAATAACTCTGCACGCATTGTTCAATCATTGTTAAGTGTCAGTAAGATGCGAATGGATATTTGAATAAATTACAAAGACAATTTGAATCAATGTCGTTGTTTATTTGGCAAAACACAGTTTTGTTAACCTAATAATTATATTACATGTTTTATATAGAATGCTTTTAAGTTGTTGTTTTGTTAAAGAATAGAGAAAGCATAATATTATTATGCTTTATTATTCATCTTGAGGTGTTGACTGATGTTCTAAAAAAAGAATCAAGAAGATTGACCAACCAGAAGCTGAGATATAGCCAGCCAATCACAGGTCTACCAAAAAAACAAAAGTGTTTTGGTAATCATCAATATATGACGTATGAAATCGACTTGTGTGCCATTGGTCAATTAAGCCAACTAATGCGCTCTCCTATAACAATCACGGCGTTTTAATTGGTTTAATCCCTGGAAGTATAGAACAATCAAATTGGGCCTAACAATCATCGCTCCTAGAATTCCGAACCAGTCCCTCTGACGTGTAGATTAGTTTTAGCATAAAATAACCACACGCATCTATTATTTCGCAACATTTCGCTATCTTGCTAGTTCAGCTCAGTTTTGTTGTTCTCCTACTTAGCTTCCCTATTCAGACTCATCTTTAGCGTTGTTCAGATTTTTTAACTATAGCTAATAAATAGAATCAATTAAATCAATCATCAATCTCGGTGATCATTTGGAATTTTCTACAAATTATATTAGTTACATCATTTATTCTATACGCAGTTATATTATTATTTTGTATAATATGCATTATGAATATTATATAAATCATAAAAAATAATCATAGATAAGATAATAGATCAATAGAAAAATCAAAGCAAAAGTTATCGTTTCCTTTTCTTATAGCAAGAGCAGCACGGTCAAGTTGGTCTTTTTAAGATTATGGCTGTAGTGAACTTCCAGTCTGTTAATAGTGACGATAATCATGAAAATAAACTGAATGCTGCAGTAGATACACAGTAGAAAAATGATGAAGGGAACAAAAAGTCCCATTCCTATTTCTTATTCTAAACAAACTGCAATCGCGGATATCGCATATAGACTATACACGCGCCGTTCGTTGAACAGATGATCTTCGGAGCATATCCGTGGAGATCGAGTTAAAATTTGAAGCACAATAGTCAAAATCTGCTCTTCTGCTTTAAAAAATCATGGCGAGGGGTTGTGGGCAAATGCCTTTACCATACAATGTTTGGATGATTTTCCTGAGAAACCAGAGCTAGTATGTAAATTATTTACTATCGCGAGAAGCGTTTCACATCTCGTAGCCAAAACAATCATTATAAGTAACGGCGGTAAGGGTGCGCAACTCCGGCACATGACCATTAAGTCGATTTTAAACGTCACAGTTTTCGGGATTTTCGAAGGGTTTTCCTCTGATTCTTTATTAGGTAGACCTGTGTTTGGCTGTCTATATCTCAGCTTCAAGGGGGTCAATCTCCTTGATTCTTTTTTTAGAACATCAGTCAACACCTCAAGATAACTAATAAAGCATAATAATATTATGCTTTCTCTATTCTTTAAGGCAGAAAAAAACTAGCTGGATTCTGTAAAGTCTGACCTTTTTTAACCAATCAATTTATTCTCTCTCAAAACCAACAGTAAAATTTACACAACAAAATTTCCTTAAAAACGCTAATAATAACAACTAATGATAATAAAAAATCTAACAAGAAAGTCATGGCCTTCGCCTGGTAAAGGCTAATTCGCACTCGTCCATTTATTTGTCAATGTGACGTGTTATTTTGTGTGTCTAGCCACAACAGCCTCAACTCTTACACATTTTGACACATTTTTTAAATGTAAGTCAGTGGCTGTCATTTGTTGCTTTTCTTCTTAACGCCGCAAAAAACGTAGCGTTCATGTATCTTTTGTAATTAACTTGAAACTTTCAGAGCTACAAACTATTTGATACATTTTACATGATTAACTTATGTTTTAGCTCTGTCACAACTGCTAGTTACATTTTTCTTCGTCAAATAGTATTTGAACATTGTGCTTTACCAACTTATGTAAACTTTGTTGAACGAAAATAATATTGAAAGTTAGCCTATCTATAAATTATTTATCTGTAATTTTTAAAAAAGAATTGAATTCTATGTTAGAGTATTAAATGAGGTGTCTCTAGACTATTGTTCACTTGGGGGCAAAATCTGAGTTTTTCAGAAGTATTAAAGACCACCAACTAAGGTGAAATCTACAGTTTGTTAACAGTAATGGTATACAACTTGTTAAGTGAGTTATTGCCAAAATAAGTCTATGCCATAATAAGCTAAGGCGGGTAAGGTATATCATGTAACAATTAATTCGATAATGTTTTGCTAGACTAACACAAGGAAGAGCAGCTCGCTAGAAGCAGTAAGCGTAGTGTGCAAGTCTAGATTACTTTCATTGATCGCTTACTAGCATCATATTTTGACATATATAACAGCTGCTATATCATATATAACAGCTACTATAACATATATAACAGCTGCTATAACATATATAACAACTGCTATAACATATATAACAACTGCTATAACATATATAACAACTGCTATAACATATATGACAGCTGCTTTCAGTTAATTTCTTTTGCCGCCTTGATCAGTTGATCACCCTTGGTTGATGCAACCGTTTAAAGGTCAAGGCCAAGATTACCCATATAGATACTATTCTACCCAGTATCTATACTAGGTAGAATAGCACCCATATAGATACCGGTACTATTCTACCAATATACGTATATACACTGGTAACTATTCTACCCATATACGTATATACACTGGTAACTATTCTACCCATATACGTATATACACTGGTGCTATTCTACCCATATGAATACTGGTCGAAAGCATTGCTAAAACCTTCATATGCTCATCAGGACGTGATATAATCAGCTGGTTTTTATCATTTCTAATTCTTGTAGAGTCTGACCATCTTCAAGAAGACCTGGCAGAGCTGTCAGGAGAGATTTCACTTAAACAAAGAATGATTGAAGAACTCGAAAGGAGCCAGCGACAACTGCAAACAATTCGTCAGCATTACGAGGATAAAATGCGCAACTTGCAGGACCAAATAATGGCTGTTGAACGAGAACGAAACCAGGTCCTAAGCAGCTTAGGTAACCTCCTGTTATAGCTAGTATATGTTAGATCAGCTGTTATAGCTAGTATATGTTAGATCAGCTGTTAACAGTTAATCAGCTAGCTCTTAACAAGTTATAAAGTTCAGTCCATACAGTGCTATGGCTTCGGTGTAATAATCTGTCATTTAGATAGTAATTGGTATGAGTTTGATAATCTTAACGTGTAGCTAGCTTTGCAACCAGCTAATTCGTAACCGGACAGCAGTTACCAGGATAGCAAATACAAATGAAATAAACTGTTATGTGAGTTCTGTTTTCAGGCAGCAAGAAGCAGCAGTCGGAGGAGCGGGTGCGCAAAGTTAAAATGGAGTTTGAGAAACGGCTGGATACCATGCAACAGGAGCTCAATAAGGTAAATACTGCCAAAAAGGAGCACGCCAAAATGATGAAGAACCAAGTTGTCTACGACCGGCGCATCAGGGACCTTAGTACTGAACTGAATGAGATGAAGAAGATAAAGGTAGGCTTGCTGACCGATACAAAAGCTGTGTTAGTTAATCCTACAAAGAGAGAAATCACCGCTATATTTATACCTGTGTTAGTTAATCCTACACAGAGAGATATCACCACTATATTTATATGTGCTAGTTAATCCTACACAGAGATATCACCACTATATTTATATGTGTTAGTTAATCCTACACAGAGATATCACCACTATATTTATATGTGTTAGTTAATCCTACACAGAGAGATATCACCACTATATTTATATGTGCTAGTTAATCCTACACAGAGATATCACCACTATATTTATATGTGTTAGTTAATCCTACACAGAGAGATATCACCACTATATTTTTATGTGCTAGTTAATCCTACACAGAGATATCACCACTATATTTATATGTGTTAGTTAATCCTACACAGAGAGACATCACCACTATATTTATATATGTGCTAGTAAATCCTACACACAGAGATATCACCACTATATTTATATCTGTGTTAGTTAATCCTACACACAGATATCACTACTATATTTATATGTGTTAGTTAATCCTACACAGAGATATCACCACTATATTTATATGTGCTAGTTAATCCTACACAGAGAGATATCACCACTATATTTATATGTGCTAGTTAATCCTACACAGAGATATCACCACTATATTTATATGTGTTAGTTAATCCTACAAAGAGAGAAATCACCGCTATATTTATACCTGTGTTAGTTAATCCTACACTGAGATATCACCATTATATTTATATGTGTTAGTTAATCCTACACAGAGAGATATCACCACTATATTTATATGTGCTAGTTAATCCTACACAGAGAGACATCACCACTATATTTATATGTGCTAGTTAATCCTACACAGAGATATCACCACTATATTTATATGTGTTAGTTAATCCTACACAGAGAGATATCACCACTATATTTATATGTGCTAGTTAATCCTACACAGAGATATCACCACTATATTTATATGTATTAGTTAATCCTACACAGAGAGATATCACCACTATATTTATATGTGTTAGTCAATCCTACACAGAGATATCACCACTATACTTATATGTGCTAGTTAATCCTACACAGAGATATCACCACTATATTTATATGTGCTAGTTAATCCTACACAAAGAGATATCACCACTATATTTATTTATGTCTTACTTAATCCTACACAGAGAGACATCACTACTATATTTATATCTGTGTTAGTCAGGGAAAAGTTTGAATGGGAAATAATTGTTTGGCGTATGAGTTTATTGGGATCTTCGTAATGTGTTGTGTTGACTATTGCACCACCACATGATCTTGGTTTTGGAGATCTCGACAACTATGGTGATGCTATTGCAGGTGCGACTGATGGCACAAATGAAGACGGAATCAGAGAAGAATAAGATTAGTGACCAACGAAAGAATAAGGAGCTGCTACAGCTGAAAAAAGAGAAGCGGCAACGAGACAATCAGGTGCGCATGTTGGAGTTGCAAAACAGACAGAAAGATGCCATACTAAAGGTTGGTCATTAACAACACTCAAATGTTGGTCTCTAAGTTTTCAAAGAGTGCCTTCATTAATTACAGGACGAATATAACAGTCTACTGATGTTTTAATTAATTCTGTCGTAAAAAGTAGGTGGCTTGGGATAGCCATCGACATTTCATGTATCCTTGACATATAAATCATTTTTATTTTATCCTAGCCTTTGCATAAGTCAGCGTATTGTGTTGCCAGCGCAAGCACGAAGAGGTCAGTCAGTTGAGGAAAAGACAAAGAGACTCGTCCGCCTCTTCCAGGGTGATGGCCAAAAATAGGGCAAACCTCTCCCATGAAAATTCATCTGGCAAGACTTCATCATCTTCTGCTTCTAGGCACAAGTCAGCAGCTCTTCTCTTCTCTCCCAAGGTAACTGTTTGCATCGTCTTTTTTAACCTCTTTGTCCCAATCAATCTGCCAAATTTGCTTCAGAATGATTTTCATTTCTGGACAGTATTCTGGTAGCGAATGTTAGTTACTGAAGAACAACTTATAGCTTGGCCATAGCACTAACTGGGTCGTAACTTATAGCTGAGATAAAACTAGACAATGTTAAATGAGCAATTGCAGAGTAGATAACTGCTTGTTGCTCAAACGGCGATTTACTATTTGCCTTTCGTTGATACGTCTAGCACATGTTATCTCATGTTATCTCATGTCACCTCATGTTATCTCACGGCACCTCATGTTATCTCATGTCACCTCATGTTATCTCATGGCACCTCATGTTATCTCATGTCACCTCTTATATCAAAGTTTCTCACAGCCTGTTGTTATAATCTCAACTTACTAGTGACTTTTTCTACTGATTACAGCTAAACCTAAAGTAATATAAAATAATCTGCCACTTAAATTGGAAGAGTATTTTTTTTGTGTATGGCTGGTTTCTTATATATACACATATTATGTTGTCTTGTCCTCTGTGCTAATGGACACTACGTTTTACTCGATTACTCTAACTCAGGTGGCGAAAAGCAAGTGGGACAAGCTTGAGCGGTACATTACATCCGTTGTTGTGCGGAAACAGACAATTGCCAACATGGAAGCTGAGATGGATGTTCACATTAACAAGCGAGAACAGCTCAGCAAGAAGATAGATGCGTACAGTAAAAGGCTGGACACTGCCATTAGGAGAAATGAGGTCGGACACATGTATAGTCATTACTCTTAGGCTCTTAAAATGGGCAAATTTCTTAGCTGACATATGGCATAAACATCTGCTGCAACTACACAGATCGAGACTACTGAATAACTAGTTATGTTTTACAAGTATAGACCTAGGTCAAGTAAAGATCAAAACATCTATTGGATGTTGTCATTACCCTTATTGGAACATGATTGTATTAACACTATATATATATATATATATATATATATATATATATATATATATATATATATATATATATAGTAGATATGGGTAAACCATAGTTTATCATTGCACTAATGTTTGTACAGCTATTTACACTTGTGTTTTCTTAAAAAAAAGATCCATCAACTTATAATCTAAAATCGTCCAACTACAACTTGAACTCAGGCTGATGAATTGTATCAAACTGCAAGTAAAACTTAGGTCTTTAAAATATTTAATCTAACATATCCTGAATATTTATGCAAGCAGTTCCAATTTACACCAGTGTTCATCACATATCTTTTACAGCAAGTAACAGCCTTTTTCATATATAAATACTTGTTGGTCATCGTTGTCACTAGTTCAAAGCAACTTTCAAAAAAAATCGGTTTACTGTGAAAATGAACAAATTGGTGTCATGATTATGTTAATCAGGGATCAACACTTTTAACCAATCACAAATACATCAGTTTCTTCTATTACTACACAGCCATCAGGGGTGTGTGGTGTCTTTGCAAATAATAATTTTGCCAGCGTAAATAGCCAATGCCTTATTCCTTGTGTTTCTCTAATGTTTTCTGTTCTGTTGAACAGAAAACTCTCTACAGACTCTTATTTGATAATTGCTGGCATAATCATTACATTGCATAGAGTAATCAGTAATGTCACGGTTACACTATATTGCGCTGAAATTTTGTTGATGATATGTTCAACTCATCTTCATAGCTGCTAAAGTCTGGTTTCCATATCGATTACGAGACTCCGGCGGTAACTTGCGCAGCAAAACGCTTGCTACGTTAGGATCGGCAGCTTCTGTTCACATCTAAAGCTGCATTGCTAAACATAATCGCAGCTTCACATAAAATGTTCGCTCGCCACGCCATTTTGATAATGGTGACCTTTACCTGTACAGTGCATTTCAGGAAGGTTTTGCTTGCGGCTATTTGCGAAATTTGAACAGCGCTAAACTCTTGTGTTAACTGCCGGCAACTACCGGTGGTACTCGGCGGTACCCGGCGTGTAGGCTCACATTTCACCGCCATAGCCTGCGGTGCTGTTGCCGGTGCTTTGCGGCATATATGAGAACCACGCTCAAGGTAGTCGTTGTGTAACTCCTATTCATTTGCAGACGACTGTCGCCATGAACCTAGAAGATCAGCTGGAGACGATGAGCACCAATATGACATACATTCAGAGTAACGTGTCTGAGTGCCAAAACAATATCATGCAGATGGAAGAGGAGGCGAAGGTTTGTTCATTTGCTTTTACTATGCGTCTGCTTAGGCTTGTAGTGGCTACTGCTAGCATTTACTAACTTTGCATTGTTTCCTGTCTAAGCATTTACTAACCTCGCATTGCTTCCTGTCTAAGCATTTACTAACCTCGCATTGCTTCCTGTCTAAGCATTTACTAACCTCACATTACTTCTTGTCTAAGCATTTACTAACCTCGCATTGCTTCCTGTCTAAGCATTTACTAACCTCGCATTGCTTCCTGTCTAAGCATTTACTAACTTCGCATTGCTTCCTGTCTAAGCATTTACTAACCTTGCATTGCTTCCTGTCTAAGCATTTACTAATCTCGCATTGCTTTCTGTCTAAGCATTTACTAACCTCGCATTGCTTCCTGTCTAAGCATTTACTAATCTCACATTGCTTCCTGTCTAAGCATTTACTAACCTCGCATTGCTTCCTGTCTAAGCATTTAGTAATCTCGCATTGCTTCCTGTCTAAGCATTTACTAATCTCACATTGCTTCCTATCTAAGCATTTACTATTCTCGCATTGCTTCCTGTCTAAGCATTTACCTAATATATTTCATCAGTGTGTTGTATGTTTAGTTATTATTCATAGCTTTATTTATCCTTTTTAATGTTACAGCGGGCTTAGCTAACAATTCCCATTTATCGGCCCGTTCCCATAGATGGCTATACTCGAATTTACGTAAGCGCATGTAAATCAGTAAAGTTATCTTCTACAGTCATGCAGCAACATTTGATTTTGTTAATTCAGAATCTATAATCTTTCACCTTTATTTGACATCCACAATGAGTTCATCTCCTATCGACTGGAAACATTTTCTCAATAATTCACTAGAAGCAGTTCATGTTATGTTTAAAACGCTACCCCTCTAACAACCTCTAAACCTCATCGTACGACTTGCATGCCCTTTCATATCTATCTTGTCTCTCATATAAAATATTATTATAAGCCAAGATAATCTTTTAACCTGTCGTTATTCACTAGAAGAAATGACACTTTTATTCCTATATCAATAATTTTATTATGGCTCAAATTCTTCTCATAGATTGAAGAAACAGTTAACATGTTATATATTCTTATAGAATGAACCCCTGCTGTTTTTTTCTTGAGTCCTTTTTCATTAGTTTTTATCAGTTTATATTACGACAAAACAAGTTACATTTACATATTGCGATAGCTCTTTGGTTTGAGCATCAAATTTGGTCATTGCTTTTGCAATCACAACGCAACTCGAAGAACTGGTTGTTATATTGCTTGTAATGATGTCTCTGAACCATATTACAAAATGTGCTCATTACACATACTACCTTACTTGTTAGGATGAGACTAGTTTGACAAAAGCTTTGGATGTCTCCTCTGTTGATGAAAGCAAGTATCTGTTGGAGCACCTTCTCACTCGCTCTCACTCAGGGCTTTGCTTGTACTCAGAAAGAATCTCAATTCAAGGAGTTGACTGCTCGCTACGATAAAATGCAGATGGATTCCAGGTTACGGGATCAGCTTTTAGACCAGGTTTTGCAGGATTCCGGGATAACTATACAGTCGCAACAAGAATGTAAGCCGGCCAAATATTCTAAACACTCTACGTTTACTACCATAGTGTTAAGGATTATCAAAGAGAATGTGAAATGTCTTGCAGATGGTTGTAGTTATAAGCTGTGTTACCTTCTCTTGTGTTAAGGTCTACCTGTAGTTATAAGCTGTGGTACCTTCTCTTGTGTTAAGATCTACCTGTCGTTATAAGCTGTGTTACCTTCTCTTGTGTTAAAATCTACCTGTAGTTATAAGCTGTGGTTCACCTTCTCTTGTGTTAAGATCTACCTGTAGTTATAAGCTGTGGTACCTTCTCTTGTGTTAAGATCTTCTCTTGTGTTAAGGTTAATGTGATTGTTTCTATTTGCATCAGTTTACTGGACATTTAATCTTTTTCGAAATTTTTTTAAAGCATTAGTGCAATAAAATGATTATTAAAATACATGACTACGGACATTGCATTAATTCATGTTTGTGAATGCAAGTAAAATTTTATAGGGTGAGCTCCAGCAAATCTATCTATGACAGCTACAAGTTCACATACACAGTAAATAGTATTTATAGTAAATAGCTACTATCAGTTTTAGTAGCTTTTAGCTCTCTGTATGACAGGCCTTAACTCACTCTGTATGACAGGCCTTAACTCACTCCGTATGACAGGCTTTAACTTACTCTGTATGACAGCCCTTAACTTACCCTGTATGACAGGCTTTAACTTACTCTGTATGACAGCCCTTAACTTGCTCCGTATGACAGGCTTTAACTTGCTCCGTATGACAGGCTTTAACTTACTCTGTATGACAGCCCTTAACTTACCCTGTATGACAGGCCTTAACTTACTCTGTATGACAGGCCTTAACTTGTTCCGTATGACCGGCCTTGACCTACTTTTTCTGCCTGCAGAGATCTAGAACGGTATAGCTGTGGCACTAGTGGTGATAGTTCTGTGCAAACACTTCCTACTGAAATGGATAACAATTCCGTTTCTTCAATACCTCAGGTAATACTGACCTTTATTGATTTATTGAACAGGCATTTATTATTAATTTCAATAACTCTGCACGCATTGTTCAATCATTGTTAAGTGTCAGTAAGATGCGAATGGATATTTGAATAAATTACAAAGACAATTTGAATCAATGTCGTTGTTTATTTGACAAAACACAGTTTTGTTAACCTAATAATTATATTACATGTTTTATATAGAATGCTTTTAAGTTGTTGTTTTGTTAAGGCAGAAAAAAACTAGCTGGATTCTGTAAAGTCTGACCTTTTTTAACCAATCAATTTATTCTCTCTCAAAACCAACAGTAAAATTTACACAACAAAATTTCCTTAAAAACGCTAATAATAACAACTAATGATAATAAAAAATCTAACAAGAATGTCATGGCCTTCGCCTGGTAAAGGCTAATTCGCACTCGTCCATTTATTTGTCAATGTGACGTGTTATTTTGTGTGTCTAGCCACAACAGCCTCAACTCTTACACATTTTGACACATTTTTTAAATGTAAGTCAGTGGCTGTCATTTGTTGCTTTTCTTCTTAACGCCGCAAAAACGTAGCGTTCATGTATCTTTTGTAATTAACTTGAAACTTTCAGAGCTACAAACTATTTGATACATTTTACATGATTAACTTATGTTTTAGCTCTGTCACAACTGCTAGTTACATTTTTCTTCGTCAAATAGTATTTGAACATTGTGCTTTACCAACTTATGTAAACTTTGTTGAACGCAAATAATATTGAAAGTTAGCCTATCTATAAATTATTTATCTGTAATTTTTAAAAAAGAATTGAATTCTATGTTAGAGTATTAAATGAGGTGTCTCTAGACTATTGTTCACTTGGGGGCAAAATCTGAGTTTTTCAGAAGTATTAAAGACCACCAACTAAGGTGAAATCTACAGTTTGTTAACAGTAATGGTATACAACTTGTTAAGTGAGTTATTGCCATAATAAGTCTATGCCATAATAAGCTAAGGCGGGTAAGGTATATCATGTAACAATTAATTCGATAATGTTTTGCTAGACTAACACAAGGAAGAGCAGCTCGCTAGAAGCAGTAAGCGTAGTGTGCAAGTCTAGATTACTTTCATTGATCGCTTACTAGCATCATATTTTGACATATATAACAGCTGCTATATCATATATAACAGCTACTATAACATATATAACAGCTGCTATAACATATATAACAACTGCTATAACATATATAACAACTGCTATAACATATATAACAACTGCTATAACATATATGACAGCTGCTTTCAGTTAATTTCTTTTGCCGCCTTGATCAGTTGATCACCCTTGGTTGATGCAACCGTTTAAAGGTCAAGGCCAAGATTACCCATATAGATACTATTCTACCCAGTATCTATACTAGGTAGAATAGCACCCATATAGATACCGGTACAATTCTACCCATATACGTATAGATACCGGTACTATTCTACCCATATGAATACTGGTCGAAAGCATTGCTAAAACCTTCATATGCTCATCAGGACTTGATATAATCAGCTGGTTTTTATCATTTCTAATTCTTGTAGAGTCTGACCATCTTCAAGAAGACCTGGCAGAGCTGTCAGGAGAGATTTCACTTAAACAAAGAATGATTGAAGAACTCGAAAGGAGCCAGCGACAACTGCAAACAATTCGTCAGCATTACGAGGATAAAATGCGCAACTTGCAGGACCAAATAATGGCTGTTGAACGAGAACGAAACCAGGTCCTAAGCAGCTTAGGTAACCTCCTGTTATAGCTAGTATATGTTAGATCAGCTGTTATAGCTAGTATATGTTAGATCAGCTGTTAATAGTTAATCAGCTAGCTCTTAACAAGTTATAAAGTTCAGTCCATACAGTGCTATGGCTTCGGTGTAATAATCTGTCATTTAGATAGTAATTGGTATGAGTTTGATAATCTTAACGTGTAGCTAGCTTTGCAACCAGCTAATTCGTAACCGGACAGCAGTTACCAGGATAGCAAATACAAATGAAATAAACTGTTATGTGAGTTCTGTTTTCAGGCAGCAAGAAGCAGCAGTCGGAGGAGCGGGTGCGCAAAGTTAAAATGGAGTTTGAGAAACGGCTGGATACCATGCAACAGGAGCTCAATAAGGTAAATACTGCCAAAAAGGAGCACGCCAAAATGATGAAGAACCAAGTTGTCTACGACCGGCGCATCAGGGACCTTAGTACTGAACTGAATGAGATGAAGAAGATAAAGGTAGGCTTGCTGACCGATACAAAAGCTGTGTTAGTTAATCCTACAAAGAGAGAAATCACCGCTATATTTATACCTGTGTTAGTTAATCCTACACAAAGAGATATCACCACTATATTTATATGTGTTAGTTAATCCTACACACAGAGATATCACCACTATATTTATATCTGTGTTAGTTAATCCTACACACAGATATCACCACTATATTTATATGTGTTAGTTAATCCTACACAGAGAGATATCACCACTATATTTATACGTGCTAGTTAATCCTACACAGAGATATCACCACTATATTTATATGTGTTAGTTAATCCTACACAGAGATATCACCACTATATTTATATGTGTTAGTTAATCCTACACAGAGAGATATCACCACTATATTTATATGTGCTAGTTAATCCTACACAGAGATATCACCACTATATTTATATGTGTTAGTTAATCCTACACAGAGAGATATCACCACTATATTTTTATGTGCTAGTTAATCCTACACAGAGATATCACCACTATATTTATATGTGTTAGTTAATCCTACACAGAGAGACATCACCACTATATTTATATATGTGCTAGTAAATCCTACACACAGAGATATCACCACTATATTTATATCTGTGTTAGTTAATCCTACACACAGATATCACTACTATATTTATATGTGTAAGTTAATCCTACACAGAGATATCACCACTATATTTATATGTGTTAGTTAATCCTACACAGAGAGATATCACCACTATATTTATATGTGCTAGTTAATCCTACACAGAGAGACATAACCACTATATTTATATGTGCTAGTTAATCCTACACAGAGATATCACCACTATATTTATATGTGTTAGTTAATCCTACACAGAGAGATATCACCACTATATTTATATGTGCTAGTTAATCCTACACAGAGATATCACCACTATATTTATATGTATTAGTTAATCCTACACAGAGAGATATCACCACTATAATTATATGTGCTAGTTAATCTTACACAGAGAGATATCACCACTATATTTATATGTGTTAGTCAATCCTACACAGAGATATCACCACTATATTTATATGTGCTAGTTAATCCTACACAGAGATATCACCACTATATTTATATGTGCTAGTTAATCCTACACAAAGAGATATCACCACTATATTTATTTATGTCTTACTTAATCCTACACAGAGAGACATCACTACTATATTTATATCTGTGTTAGTCAGGGAAAAGTTTGAATGGGAAATAATTGTTTGGCGTATGAGTTTTTTGGGATCTTCGTAATGTGTTGTGTTGACTATTGCACCACCACATGATCTTGGTTTTGGAGATATCGACAACTATGGTGATGCTATTGCAGGTGCGACTGATGGCACAAATGAAGACGGAATCAGAGAAGAATAAGATTAGTGACCAACGAAAGAATAAGGAGCTGCTACAGCTGAAAAAAGAGAAGCGGCAACGAGACAATCAGGTGCGCATGTTGGAGTTGCAAAACAGACAGAAAGATGCCATACTCAAGGTTGGTCTTTAACAACACTCAAATGTTGGTCTCTAAGTTTTCAAAGAGTGCCTTCATTAATTACAGGACGAATATAACAGTCTACTGATGTTTTAATTAATTCTGTCGTAAAAAGTAGGTGGCTTGGGATAGCCATCGACGTTTCATGTATCCTTGACATATAAATCATTTTTATTTTATCCTAGCCTTTGCATAAGTCAGCGTATTGTGTTGCCAGCGCAAGCACGAAGAGGTCAGTCAGTTGAGGAAAAGACAAAGAGACTCGTCCGCCTCTTCCAGGGTGATGGCCAAAAATAGGGCAAACCTCTCCCATGAAAATTCATCTGGCAAGACTTCATCATCTTCTGCTTCTAGGCACAAGTCAGCAGCTCTTCTCTTCTCTCCCAAGGTAAATGTTTGCATCGTCTTTTTTAACCTCTTTGTCCCAATCAATCTGCCAAATTTGCTTCAGAATGATTTTCATTTCTGGAAAGTATTCTGGTAGCGAATGTTAGTTACTGAAGAACAACTTATAGCTGGGCCATAGCACTAACTGGGTCGTAACTTATAGCTGAGATAAAACTAGACAATGTTAAATGAGCAATTGCAGAGTAGATAACTGCTTGTTGCTCAGACGGCGATTTACTATTTGCCTTTTGTTGATACGTCTAGCACATGTTATCTCATGTTATCTCATGTCACCTCATGTTATCTCACGGCACCTCATGTTATCTCATGTCACCTCATGTTATCTCATGTTATCTCATGGCATCTCATGGCACCTCATGTTATCTCATGTCACCTCTTATATCAAAGTTTCTCACAGCCTGTTGTTATAATCTCAACTTACTAGTGACTTTTTCTACTGATTACAGCTAAACCTAAAGTAATATAAAATAATCTGCCACTTAAATTGGAAGAGTATTTTTTTTGTGTATGGCATGTTTCTTATATATACACATATTATGTCGTCTTGTCCTCTGTGCGAATGGACACTACGTTTTTCTCGATTACTCTAACTCAGGTGGCGAAAAGCAAGTGGGACAAGCTTGAGCGGTACGTGACATCCGTTGTTGTGCGGAAACAGACAATTGCCAACATGGAAGCTGAGATGGATCTTCACATTAACAAGCGAGAACAGCTCAGCAAGAAGATAGATGCGTACAGTAAAAGGCTGGACACTGCCATTAGGAGAAATGAGGTCGGACACATGTATAGTCATTACTCTTAGGCTCTTAAAATGGGCAAATTTCTTAGCTGACATATGACATAAACATCTGCTGCGACTACACAGATCGAGACTACTGAATAACTAGTTATGTTTTACAAGTATCAACCTAGGTCAAGTAAAGATCAAAACATCTATTGGATGTTGTCATTACCCTTATTGGAACATGATTGTATTAACACTATATATATATATATATATATATATATATATATATATATATATATATATATATAATTAATACAATCATGTTCCAATAAGGGTAATGACAACATCCAATAGATGTTTTGATCTTTACTTGACCTAGGTTGATAGTGGGTCTTTTGCAGGTGACAAGTTCCAACCAGAGTCTCATATGTGTAAAGAAGGCAGTTGGTCACACAAAGGCTGTACTATCTATATGTGCCGCCGACAATCTTTTGGTTTCTGGCAGTAAAGGTAAGTGTCAACTTGACTCTAATCTAACGCACTAACATATTCTAATACCTCATAATTGACCTGCGTTTCCTTTTGTCTCGCAGACTTGACGTGCAAAGTGTGGGACATGTCAATTGGTTCAGAAGTTTTGTGTCTTGGTGGCCACCCTAACTATGTCTCCAAAGTTCAATATTGCGAGGTCAACCGGCTTGCCTACACTGTCTCCAATTCATTTGTCAAAATGTGGGACATCCGAGCTGGAGCTAAATGTATAACAGTGCTCAGGTAAGCCTAGCTCGACTCATACTTACTTGCTTTCAGATGCAATTACATATATATGGCTACTTGTTACCTTCCCTACCACACATACAGTCAAACTGTCCAACATAAGATATTACAGTTAGTTCCTATCATAACGGTTAGTTCCTATCATAACAGTTAGTTCCTATCGTAATGGGTAGTTCCTATAATAACTGTTAGTTCCTATCGTAACGGTTAGTTCCTATCGTAAAGGTTAGTTCCTATCATAGCGGTTAGTTCCTATCGTAACGGTTAGTTCCTATCGTAGCGGTTAGTTCCTATCGTAACGGTTAGTTCCTATCCTTGCGGTTAGTTCTTATGATAACGGTTAGTTCCTATCCTTACGGTTAGTTCCTATCAAAACGGTTAATTCCTATCCTTACGGTTAGTGCCTATCATAACGGTTAGTTCCTATCGTTACTGTTAGTTCCTATCATAACGATTTGTTGCTATCGTAATGGTTAGTTCCTATCGTAACGGTTAGTTCTTATCGTAACGGTTAGTTCCTATCGTAAAGGTTAGTTCCTATCATAACGGTTAGTTCCTATCGTAACGGTTAGTTCCTATCATAACAGTTAGTTCCTATCGTAATGGGTAGTTCCTATAATAACTGTTAGTTGCTATCGTAACGGTTAGTTCCTATCGTAAAGGTTAGTTCCTATCATAACGGTTAGTTCCTATCGTAACGGTTAGTTCCTATCGTAACGGTTAGTTCCTATCCTTGCGGTTAGTTCTTATGATAACGGTTAGTTCCTATCCTTACGGTTAGTTCCTACTATATATATTTATATATATATATATACTCATGCTACAGACAGTACTGTTTCGGCTATTGAAGCCTCATCAGTGCAGCTCAGAGCTTAGGCATGGGACACAAATCCCATTACCAATGAGAGTTGATTTCCTATATATATATATATATATATATATATATATATATATAGTAGATATGGGTAAACCTTAGTTTATCATTGCACTAATGTTTGTACAGATATTTACACTTGTGTTTTCTTAAGAAAAAGATCCATCAACTTATAATCTAAAATCGTCCAACTACAACTTGAAGTCAGGCTGATGAATTGTATCAAACTGCAAGTAAAACTTAGGTCTTCAAAATATTTAATCTAACATATCCTGAAATGTTATGCAAGCAGTTCCAATTTACACCAGTGTTCATCACATATCTTTTACAGCAAGTAACACCCTTTTTCATATATAAATACTTGTTGGTCATCGTTGTCACTAGTTCAAAGCAACTTTCAAATAAAATCGGTTTACTGTGAAAATGAACAAATTGGTGTCATGATTATGTTAATCAAGGATAAACACTTTTAACCAATCACAAATACATCAGTTTCTTCTATTACTACACAGCCATCAGGGGTGTGTGGTGTCTTTGCAAATAATATTTTTGCCAGCGTAAATAGCCATTGCCTTATTCCTTGTATTTCTCTGATGTTTTCTGTTCTGTTGAACAGAAAACTCCTTACAGACTCTTATTTGATAATTGCTGGCATAGTCATTACATTGCATAGAGTAATCAGTAATGTCACGATTACACTATATTGCGCTGCAATTTTGTTGATATGTTCAACTCATCTTCATAGCTGCTAAAGTCTGGTTTCCATATCGATTGCGAGATTTCGGCGGTAACTTGCGCAGCAAAACGCTTGCGACGTTAGGATCGGCAGCTTCTGTTCACATCTAAAGCTGCATTGCTAAACATAATCGCATAATCACATAAAATGTTCGCTCCCCACGCACTTTCGATAATGTGACCTTCACCTGTACAGTGCATTTCAGGAAGGTTTTGCTTGCGGCTATTTGCGAAATTTGAACAGCGCTAAACTTTTGTGTTGAGCCGGCAACTACCGGTGGTACCCGGCGTGTAGGCTCACATTTCACCGCCATAGCCTGCGGTGCTGTTTTTCGGTGCTTTGCGGCATATATGAGAACCACGCTTAAGGTAGTTGTTGTGTAACTCCTATTCATTTGCAGAGGACTGTCGCCATGGACCGAGAAGATCAGCTGGAGACGATGAGCACCAATATGACATACATTCAGAGTAACGTGTCTGAGTGCCAAAACAATATCATGCAGATGGAAGAGGAGGCGAAGGTTTGTTCATTTGCTTTTGCTATGCGTCTGCTTAGGCTTGTAGTGGCTACTGCTAGCATTTACTAACTTTGCATTGCTTCCTGTCTAAGCATTTACTAACCTCACATTGCTTCCTGTCTAAGCATTTACTAACCTCGCATTGCTTCCTGTCTAAGCATTTACTAACCTCACATTGCTTCCTGTCTAAGCATTTACTAATCTCGCATTGCTTCCTGTCTAAGCATTTAGTAATCTCGCATTGCTTTCTGTCTAAGCATTTACTAACCTCGCATTGCTTCCTGTCTAAGCATTTACTAACCTTGCATTGCTTCCTGTCTAAGCATTTACTAATCTCGCATTGCTTTCTGTCTAAGCATTTACTAACCTCGCATTGCTTCCTGTCTAAGCATTTACTAATCTCACATTGCTTCCTGTCTAAGCATTTACTAACCTCACATTGCTTCCTGTCTAAGCATTTACTAATCTCGCATTGCTTCCTGTCTAAGCATTTACTAACCTCGCATTGCTTCCTGTCTAAGCATTTACTAATCTCACATTGCTTCCTGTCTAAGCATTTAGTAATCTCGCATTGCTTCCTGTCTAAGCATTTACCTAATATATTTCATCAGTGTTTAGTATGTTTGTTGTTTAGTATGTGTTTGTATGTTTAGTAATTATTCATTGCTTTATTTGTCCTTTTTAATGTTACAGCGGGCTTAGCTAACAACTCCCATTTATCGGCCCGTTCCCATAGATGGCTATACTCGAATTTACGTAAGCGCATGTAAATCAGTAAAGTTATCTTCTACAGTTATGCAGCAACATTTGATTTTGTTAATTCAGAATCTATAATCTTTCACCTTTATTTGGCATCCACAATGAGTTCATCTCCTATCGACTGGAAACATTTTCTCAATAATTCACTAGAAGCAGTTCATGTTATGTTTAAAACGCTGCCCCTCTAACAACCTCTAAACCTCATCGTACGACTTTCATGCCCTTTCATACCTATCTTGTCTCTCATATAAAATATTATTTTAAGCCAAGATAATATTTTAATCTGTCGTTATTCACTAGAAGAAATGACACTTTTATTCCTATATCAATAATTTTATTATGGCTCAAATTCTTCTCATAGATTCAAGAAACAGTTAACCTGTTATATATTCTTATAGAATGAATCCCTGCTGTTTTTTTCTTGAGTCCTTTTTCATTAGTTTTTATCAGTTAATAGTACGACAAAACAAGTTACATTTACATATTGCGATAGCTCTTTGGTTTGAGCATCAAATTTGGTCATTGCTTTTGCAATCACAACGCAACTCGAAGAACTGGTTGTTATATTGCTTGTAATGATGTCTCTGAACCATATTACAAAATGTGCTCATTACACATACTACCTTACTTGTTAGGATGAGACTAGCTTGACAAAAGCTTTGGATGTCTCCTCTGTTGATGAAAGCAAGTATCTGTTGGAGCACCTTCTCTCCCTCGCTCTCACTCAGGGCTTTGCTTGTACTCAGAAAGAATCTCAATTCAAGGAGTTGACTGCTCGCTACGATAAAGTGCAGATGGATTCCAGGTTACGGGATCAGCTTTTAGACCAGGTTTTGCAGGATTCCGGGATAACTATACAGTCGCAACAAGAATGTAAGCCGGCCAAATGTTCTAAACACTCTACGTTTACTACCATGGTGTTAAGGATTATCAAAGAGAATGTGAAATGTCGTACAGATGGTTGTAGTTATAAGCTGTGTTTCCTTCTCTTGTGTTAAAATCTACCTGTAGTTATAAGCTGTGGTACCTTCTCTTGTGTTAAGATCTACCTGTAGTTATAAGCTGTGGTACCTTCTCTTGTGTTAAAATCTACCTGTAGTTATAAGCTGTGTTACCTTCTCTTGTGTTAAAATCTACCTGTAGTTATAAGCTGTGGTTCACCTTCTCTTGTGTTGAGATCTACCTGTAGTTATAAGCTGTGGTACCTTCTCTTGTGTTAAGATCTTCTCTTGTGTTAAGGTTAATGTGATTGTTTCTATTTGCATCAGTTTACTGGACATTTAATCTTTTTCGAAATTTTTTTAAAGCACTAGTGCAATAAAATAACTATTAAATTACATGACTACGGACATTGCATTAATTCATGTTTGTGAATGCAAGTAAAATTTTATAGGGTGAGCTCCAGCAAATCTATCTATGACAGCTACAAGTTCACATACACAGTAAATAGTATTTATAGTAAATAGCTACTATCAGTTTTAGTAGCTTTTAGCTCTCTGTATGACAGGCCTTAACTCTCTCTGTATGACAGGCCTTAACTCACTCTGTATGACAGGCCTTAACTCACTCTGTATGACCGGCCTTAACTTACTCTGTATGACAGGCTTTAACTTACTCTGTATGACAGGCTTTAACTTACTCTGTATGACAGCCCTTAACTTGCTCCGTATGGCAGGCCTTAACTTACTCTGTATGACAGGCTTTAACTTACTCTGTATGACAGGCCTTAACTTACTCTGTTTGAAAGGCCTTAACTTACTCTGTATGACAGCCCTTAACTTGCTCCGTATGACAGGCTTTAACTTACTCTGTATGACAGCCCTTAACTTACTCTGTATGACAGGCCTTAACTTACTCTGTATGACAGGCCTTAACTTGCTCCGTATGACCGGCCTTGACCTACTTTTTCTGCCTGCAGAGATCTAGAATGGTATAGCTGTGGCACTAGTGGTGATAGTTCTGTGCAAACACTTCCTACTGAAATGGATAACAATTCCGTTTCTTCAATACCTCAGGTAATACTGACCTTTATTGATTTATTGAACAGGCATTTATTATTAATTTCAATAACTCTGCACGCATTGTTCAATCATTGTTAAGTGTCAGTAAGATGCGAATGGATATTTGAATAAATTACAAAGACAATTTGAATCAATGTCTTTGTTTATTTGGCAAAACACAGTTTTGTTAACCTAATAATTATATTACATGTTTTATATAGTATGCTTTTAAGTTGTTGTTGTTAAGGCAGAAAAAAACTAGCTGGATTCTGTAAAGTCTGACCTTTTTTAACCAATCAATTTATTCTCTCTCAAAACCAACAGTAAAACTTACACAACAAAATTTCCTTAAAAACGCTAATAATAACAACTAATGATAATAAAAAATCTAACAAGAATGTCATGGCTTTCGCCTGGTAAAGGCTAATTCGCACTCGTCCATTTATTTGTCAATGTGACGCGTTATTTCGTGTGTCTAGCCACAACAGCCTCAACTCTTACACATTTTGACACATTTTTTAAATGTAAGTCAGTGGCTGTCATTTGTTGCTTTTCTTCTTAACGCCACAAAAAACGTAGCGTTCATGTATCTTTTGTAATTAACTTGAAACTTTCAGAGCTACAAACTATTTGATACATTTTACATGATTAACTTATGTTTTAGCTCTGTCACAACTGCTAGTTACATTTTTCTTAGTCAAATAGTATTTGAACATTGTGCTTTACCAACTTATGTAAACTTTGTTGAACGCAAATAATATTGAAAGTTAGCCTATCTATAAATTATTTATCTGTAATTTTTAAAAAAGAATTGAATTCTATGTTAGAGTATTAAATGAGGTGTCTCTAGACTATTGTTCACTTGGGGGCAAAATCTGAGTTTTTCAGAAGTATTAAAGACCACCAACTAAGGTGAAATCTACAGTTTGTTAACAGTAATGGTATACAACTTGTTAAGTAAGTTATTGCCATAATAAGTCTATGCCATAATAAGCTAAGGCGGGTAAGGTATATCATGTAACAATTAATTCGATAATGTTTTGCTAGACTAACACAAGAAAGAGCAGCTCGCTAGAAGCAGTAAGTGTAGTGTGCAAGTCTAGATTACTTTCATTGATCGCTTACTAGCATCATATTTTGACATATATAACAGCTGATATAACATATATAACAGCTGCTATAACATATATAACAACTGCTATAACATATATAACAGCTGCTATAACATATATAACAGCTGCTATAACATATATAACAACTGCTATAACATATATAACAACTGCTATAACATATATAACAACTGCTATAACATATATGACAGCTGCTTTCAGTTAATTTCTTTTGCCGCCTTGATCAGTTGATCACCCTTGGTTGATGCAACCGTTTAAAGGTCAAGGCCAAGATTACCCATATAGATACTATTCTACCCAGTATCTATACTAGGTAGAATAGCACCCATATAGATACCGGTACAATTCTACCCATATACGTATAGATACCGGTACTATTCTACCCATATACGTATATACACTGGTAACTATTCTACCCATATACGTATATACACTGGTGCTATTCTACCCATATGAATACTGGTCGAAAGCATTGCTAAAACCTTCATATGCTCATCAGGACGTGATATAATCAGCTGGTTTTTATCATTTCTAATTCTTGTAGAGTCTGACCATCTTCAAGAAGACCTGGCAGAGCTGTCAGGAGAGATTTCACTTAAACAAAGAATGATTGAAGAACTCGAAAGGAGCCAGCGACAACTGCAAACAATTCGTCAGCATTACGAGGATAAAATGCGCAACTTGCAGGACCAAATAATGGCTGTTGAACGAGAACGAAACCAGGTCCTAAGCAGCTTAGGTAACCTCCTGTTATAGCTAGTATATGTTAGATCAGCTGTTATAGCTAGTATATGTTAGATCAGCTGTTAATAGTTAATCAGCTAGCTCTTAACAAGTTATAAAGTTCAGTCCATACAGTGCTATGGCTTCGGTGTAATAATCTGTCATTTAGATAGTAATTGGTATGAGTTTGATAATCTTAACGTGTAGCTAGCTTTGCAACCAGCTAATTCGTAACCGGACAGCAGTTACCAGGATAGCAAATACAAAGGAAATAAACTGTTATGTGAGTTCTGTTTTCAGGCAGCAAGAAGCAGCAGTCGGAGGAGCGGGTGCGCAAAGTTAAAATGGAGTTTGAGAAACGGCTGGATACCATGCAACAGGAGCTCAATAAGGTAAATACTGCCAAAAAGGAGCACGCCAAAATGATGAAGAACCAAGTTGTCTACGACCGGCGCATCAGGGACCTTAGTACTGAACTGAATGAGATGAAGAAGATAAAGGTAGGCTTGCTGACCGATACAAAAGCTGTGTTAGTTAATCCTACAAAGAGAGAAATCACCGCTATATTTATATGTGTTAGTTAATCCTACACACAGAGATATCACCACTATATTTATATCTGTGTTAGTTAATTCTACACACAGATATCACCACTATATTTATATGTGCTAGTTAATCCTACACAGAGAGACATCACTACTATATTTATATGTGCTAGTTAATCCTACACAGAGAGATATCACCACTATATTTATATGTGTTAGTTAATCCTACACAGAGATATCACCACTATATTTATATGTGTTAGTTAATCCTACACAGAGAGATATCACCACTATATTTATATGTGTTAGTAAATCCTACACACAGATATCACCACTATATTTATATGTGTTAGTTAATCCTACACAGAGAGACATCACTACTATATTTATATGTGCTAGTTAATCCTACACAGAGAGATATCACCACTATATTTATATGTGTTAGTTAATCCTACACAGAGATATCACCACTATATTTATATGTGTTAGTTAATCCTACACAGAGAAATATCACCACTATATTTATATGTGTTAGTTAATCCTACACAGAGATATCACCACTATATTTATATGTGTTAGTTAATCCTACACAGAGAAATATCACCACTATATTTATATGTGTTAGTTAATCCTACACAGAGATATCACCACTATATTTATATGTGCTAGTTAATCCTACACAGAGATATCACCACTATATTTTTATGTGCTAGTTAATCCTACACAGAGATATCACCACTATATTTATATGTGTTAGTTAATCCTACACAGAGAGACATCACCACTATATTTATATATGTGCTAGTAAATCCTACACACAGAGATATCACCACTATATTTATATCTGAGTTAGTTAATCCTACACACAGATATCAATACTATATTTATATGTGTTAGTTAATCCTACACAGAGATATCACCACTATATTTATATGTGTTAGTTAATCCTACACAGAGAGATCACCACTATATTTATATGTGCTAGTTAATCCTACACAAAGAGATATCACCACTATATTTATTTATGTCTTACTTAATCCTACACAGAGAGACATCACTACTATATTTATATCTGTGTTAGTCAGGGAAAAGTTTGAATGGGAAATAATTGTTTGGCGTATGAGTTTTTTGGGATCTTCGTAATGTGTTGTGTTGACTATTGCACCACCACATGATCTTGGTTTTGGAGATCTCGACAACTATGGTGATGCTATTGCAGGTGCGACTGATGGCACAGATGAAGACGGAGTCAGAGAAGAATAAGATTAGTGACCAACGAAAGAATAAGGAGCTGCTACGGCTGAAAAAAGAGAAGCGGCAACGAGACAATCAGGTGCGCATGTTGGAGTTGCAAAACAGACAGGAAGATGCCATACTCAAGGTTGGTCTTTAACAACACTCAAATGTTGGTCTCTAAGTTTTCAAAGAGTGCTTTCATTAATTACAGGACGAATATAACAGTCTACTGATGTTTTAATTAATTCTGTCGTAAAAAGTAGGTGGCTTGGGATAGCCATCGACATTTCATGTATCCTTGACATATAAATCATTTTTATTTTATCCTAGCCTTTGCATAAGTCAGCGTATTGTGTTGCCAGCGCAAGCACGAAGAGGTCAGTCAGTTGAGGAAAAGACAAAGAGACTCGTCCGCCTCTTCCAGGGTGATGGCCAAAAATAGGGCAAACCTCTCCCATAAAAATTCATCTGGCAAGACTTCATCATCTTCTGCTTCTAGGCACAAGTCAGCAGCTCTTCTCTTCTCTCCCAAGGTAAATGTTTGCATCGTCTTTTTTAACCTCTTTGTCCCAATCAATCTGCCAAATTTGCTTCAGAATGATTTTCATTTCTGGAAAGTATTCTGGTAGCGAATGTTAGTTACTGAAGAACAACTTATAGCTGGGCCATAGCACTAACTTGGTCGTAACTTATAGCTGAGATAAAACTAGACAATGTTAAATGAGCAATTGCAGAGTAGATAACTGCTTGTTGCTCAGACGGCGATTTACTATTTGCCTTTTGTTGATACGTCTAGCACATGTTATCTCATGTTATCTCATGTCACCTCATGTTATCTCACGGCACCTCATGTTATCTCATGTCACCTCATGTTATCTCATGGCACCTCATGTTATCTCATGTCACCTCTTATATCAAAGTTTCTCACAGCCTGTTGTTATAATCTCAACCTACTAGTGACTTTTTCTACTGATTACAGCTAAACCTAAAGTAATATAAAATAATCTGCCACTTAAATTGGAAGAGTATTTTTTTTTGTGTATGGCATGTTTCTTATATATACACATATTATGTTGTCTTGTCCTCTGTGCTAATGGACACTACGTTTTACTCGATTACTCTAACTCAGGTGGCGAAAAGCAAGTGGGACAAGCTTGAGCGGTACATTACATCCGTTGTTGTGCGGAAACAGACAATTGCCAACATGGAAGCTGAGATGGATCTTCACATTAACAAGCTTGAACAGCTCAGCAAGAAGATAGATGCGTACAGTAAAAGGCTGGACACTGCCATTAGGAGAAATGAGGTCGGACACATGTATAGTCATTACTCTTAGGCTCTTAAAATGGGCAAATTTCTTAGCTGACATATGGCATAAACATCTGCTGCGACTACACAGATCGAGACTACTGAATAACTAGTTATGTTTTACAAGTATAGACCTAGGTCAAGTAAAGATCAAAACATCTATTGGATGTTGTCATTACCTTTATTGGAACATGATTGTATTAATTATATATATATATATATATATAGTAGATATGGGTAAACCATAGTTTATCATTGCACTAATGTTTGTACAGCTATTTACACTTGTGTTTTCTTAAAAAAAAGATCCATCAACTTATAATCTAAAATCGTCCAACTACAACTTGAACTCAGGCTGATGAATTGTATCAAACTGCAAGTAAAACTTAGGTCTTTAAAATATTTATTCTAACATATCCTGAAATTTTATGCAAGCAGTTCCAATTTACACCAGTGTTCATCACATATCTTTTACAGCAAGTAACAGCCTTTTTCATATATAAATACTTGTTGGTCATCGTTGTCACTAGTTCAAAGCAACTTTCAAATAAAATCGGTTTACTGTGAAAATGAACAAATTGGTGTCATGATTATGTTAATCAGGGATCAATACTTTTAAGCAATCACAAATACATCAGTTTCTTCTATTACTACACAGCCATCAGGGGTGTGTGGTGTCTTTGCAAATAATAATTTTGCCAGCGTAAATAGCCAATGCCTTATTCCTTGTGTTTCTCTGATGTTTTCTGTTCTGTTGAACAGAAAACTCTCTACAGACTCTTATTTGATAATTGCTGGCATAATCATTACATTGCATAGAGTAATCAGTAATGTCACGGTTACACTATATTGCGCTGCAATTTTGTTGATGATATGTTCAACTCATCTTCATAGCTGCTAAAGTCTGGTTTCCATATCGATTGCGAGACTCCGGCGGTAACTTGCGCAGCAAAACGCTTGCGACGTCAGGATCGGCAGCTTCTGTTCACATCTAAAGCTGCATTGCTAAACATAATCGCAGCTTCACATAAAATGTTCGCTCGCCACGCCATTTTGATAATGGTGACCTTTACCTGTACAGTGCATTTCAGGAAGGTTTTGCTTGCTGCTATTTGCGAAATTTGAACAGCGCTAAACTCTTGTGTTGACTGCCGGCAACTACCGGTGGTACTCGGCGGTACCCGGCGTGTAGGCTCACATTTCACCGCCATAGCCTGCGGTGCTGTTGCCGGTGCTTTGCGGCATATATGAGAACCACGCTTAAGGTAGTTGTTGTGTAACTCCTATTCATTTGCAGACGACTGTCGCCATGGACCTAGAAGATCAGCTGGAGACGATGAGCACCAATATGACATACATTCAGAGTAACGTGTCTGAGTGCCAGAACAATATCATGCAGATGGAAGAGGAGGCGAAGGTTTGTTCATTTGCTTTTGCTATGCGTCTGCTTAGGCTTGTAGTGGCTACTGCTAGCATTTACTAACTTTGCATTGCTTCCTGTCTAAGCATTTACTAACCTCGCATTGCTTCCTGTCTAAGCATTTACTAACTTCGCATTGCTTCCTGTCTAAGCATTTACTAACCTCGCATTACTTCTTGTCTAAGCATTTACTAACCTCGCATTGCTTCCTGTCTAAGCATTTACTAATCTCGCATTGCTTTCTGTCTAAGCATTTACTAACCTCGCATTACTTCTTGTCTAAGCATTTACTAACCTCGCATTGCTTCCTGTCTAAGCATTTACTAACCTCGCATTGCTTCCTGTCTAAGCATTTACTAACCTCGCATTGCTTCCTGTCTAAGCTATTACTAACCTCGCATTGCTTCCTGTCTAAGCATTTACTAATCTCGCATTGCTTTCTGTCTAAGCATTTACTAACCTCGCATTGCTTCCTGTCTAAGCATTTAGTAATCTCACATTGCTTCCTGTCTAAGCATTTACTAATCTCGCATTGCTTTCTGTCTAAGCATTTACTAACCTCGCATTGCTTCCTGTCTAAGCATTTAGTAATCTCGCATTGCTTCCTGTCTAAGCATTTACCTAATATATTTCATCAGTGTGTTGTATGTTTAGTAATTATTCATTGCTTTATTTATCCTTTTTAATGTTACAGCGGGCTTAGCTAACAATTCCCATTTATCGGCCCATTCCCATAGATGGCTATACTCGAATTTACGTAAGCGCATGTAAATCAGTAAAGTTATCTTCTACAGTCATGCAGCAACATTTGATTTTGTTAATTCAGAATCTATAATCTTTCACCTTTATTTGACATCCACAATGAGTTCATCTCCTATCGACTGGAAACATTTTCTCAATAATTCACTAGAAGCAGTTCATGTTATGTTTAAAACGCTACCCCTCTAACAACCTCTAAACCTCATCGTACGACTTGCATGCCCTTTCATATCTATCTTGTCTCTTATATAAAATATTATTATAAGCCAAGATAATCTTTTCACCTGTCGTTATTCACTAGAAGAAATGACACTTTTATTCCTATATCAATAATTTTATTATGGCTCAAATTCTTCTCATAGATTCAAGAGACAGTTAACATGTTATATATTCTTATAGAATGAACCCCTGCTGTTTTTTTCTTGAGTCCTTTTTCATTAGTTTTTATCAGTTTATATTACGACAAAACAAGTTACATTTACATATTGCGATAGCTCTTTGGTTTGAGCATCAAATTTGGTCATTGCTTTTGCAATCACAACGCAACTCGAAGAACTGGTTGTTATATTGCTTGTAATGATGTCTCTGAACCATATTACAAAATGTGCTCATTACACATACTACCTTACTTGTTAGGATGAGACTAGTTTGACAAAAGCTTTGGATGTCTCCTCTGTTGATGAAAGCAAGTATCTGTTGGAGCACCTTCTCTCACTCGCTCTCACTCAGGGCTTTGCTTGTACTCAGAAAGAATCTCGATTCAAGGAGTTGACTGCTCGCTACGATAAAATGCAGATGGATTCCAGGTTACGGGATCAGCTTTTAGACCAGGTTTTGCAGGATTCCGGGATAACTATACAGTCGCAACAAGAATGTAAGCCGGCCAAGTATTCTAAACACTCTACGTTTACTACCATGGTGTTAAGGATTATCAAAGAGAATGTGAAATGTCTTGCAGATGGTTGTAGTTATAAGCTGTGTTACCTTCTCTTGTGTTAAGATCTACCTGTAGTTATAAGCTGTGGTACCTTCTCTTGTGTTAAGATCTACCTGTAGTTATAAGCTGTGTTACCTTCTCTTGTGTTAAAATCTACCTGTAGTTATAAGCTGTGGTTCACCTTCTCTTGTGTTAAGATCTACCTGTAGTTATAAGCTGTGGTACCTTCTCTTGTGTTAAGATCTACCTGTAGTTATAAGCTGTGTTACCTTCTCTTGTGTTAAAATCTACCTGTAGTTATAAGCTGTGGTTCACCTTCTCTTGTGTTAAGATCTACCTGTAGTTATAAGCTGTGGTACCTTCTCTTGTGTTAAGATCTACCTGTAGTTATAAGCTGTGTTACCTTCTCTTGTGTTAAAATCTACCTGTAGTTATAAGCTGTGGTTCACCTTCTCTTGTGTTAAGATCTACCTGTAGTTATAAGCTGTGGTACCTTCTCTTGTGTTAAGATCTTCTCTTGTGTTAAGGTTAATGTGATTGTTTCTATTTGCATCAGTTTACTGGACATTTAATCTTTTTCGAAATTTTTTTAAAGCATTAGTGCAATAAAATGACTATTAAAATACATGACTACGGACATTGCATTAATTCATGTTTGTGAATGCAAGTAAAATTTTATAGGGTGAGCTCCAGCAAATCTATCTATGACAGCTACAAGTTCACATACACAGTAAATAGTATTTATAGTAAATAGCTACTATCAGTTTTAGTAGCTTTTAGCTCTCTGTATGACAGACCTTAACTCACTCTGTATGACAGGCCTTAACTCACTCTGTATGACAGGCCTTAACTTACTCTGTATGACAGGCTTTAACTTACTCTGTATGACAGGCTTTAACTTACTCTGTATGACAGGCTTTAACTTGCTCCGTATGACAGGCTTTAACTTACTCTGTATGACAGGCCTTAACTCACTCTGTATGACAGGCTTTAACTTATTCTGTATGATAGGCCTTAACTTACTCTGTATGACAGGCCTTAACTCACTCTGTATGACAGGCCTTAACTTACTCTGTATGACAGGCTTTAACTTACTCTGTATGACAGGCTTTAACTTACTCTGTATGACAGGCCTTAACTCACTCTGTATGACAGGCTTTAACTCACTCTGTATGACAGGCCTTAACTTACTCTGTATGACAGGCTTTAACTCACTCTGTATGACAGGCCTTAACTCACTCTGTATGACAGGCTTTAACTTACTCTGTATGACAGGCTTTAACTTACTCTGTATGACAGCCCTTAACTTGCTCCGTATGACAGGCCTTAACTTACTCCATATGACAGGCTTTAACTCGCTCCGTATGACAGGCCTTAACTTACTCCGTATGACAGGCTTTAACTTACTCTGTATGACAGGCCTTAACTTACTCTGTATGACAGGCCTTAACTTACTCTGTATGACAGCCCTTAACTTGCTCCGTATGACAGGCTTTAACTTACTCTGTATGACAGCCTTTAACTTACTCTGTATGACAGGCCTTAACTTACTCTGTATGACAGGCCTTAACTTGCTCCGTATGACCGGCCTTAACCTACTTTTTTTGCCTGCGGAGATCTAGAACGGTGTAGCAGTGGCACTAGTGGTGATAGTTCTGTGCAAACACTTCCTACTGAAATGGATAACAATTCCGTTTCTTCAATACCTCTGGTAATACTGACCTTTATTGATTTATTGAACAGGCATTTATTATTAATTTCAATAACTCTGCACGCATTGTTCAATCATTGTTAAGTGTCAGTAAGATGCGAATGGATATTTGAATAAATTACAAAGACAATTTGAATCAATGTCGTTGTTTATTTGGCAAAACACAGTTTTGTTAACCTAATAATTATATTACATGTTTTATATAGTATGCTTTTAAGTTGTTGTTGTTAAGGCAGAAAAAACTAGCTGGATTCTGTAAAGTCTGACCTTTTTTAACCAATCAATTTATTCTCTCTCAAAACCAACAGTAAAACTTACACAACAAAATTTCCTTAAAAACGCTAATAATAACAACTAATGATAATAAAAAATCTAACAAGAATGTCATGGCCTTCGCCTGGTAAAGGCTAATTCGCACTCGTCCATTTATTTGTCAATGTGACGCGTTATTTCGTGTGTCTAGCCACAATAGCCTCAACTCTTACACATTTTGACACATTTTTTAAATGTAAGTCAGTGGCTGTCATTTGTTGCTTTTCTTCTTAACGCCACAAAAAACGTAGCGTTCATGTATCTTTTGTAATTAACTTGAAACTTTCAGAGCTACAAACTATTTGATACATTTTACATGATTAACTTATGTTTTAGCTCTGTCACAACTGCTAGTTACATTTTTCTTAGTCAAATAGTATTTGAACATTGTGCTTTACCAACTTATGTAAACTTTGTTGAACGCAAATAATATTGAAAGTTAGCCTATCTATAAATTATTTATCTGTAATTTTTAAAAAAGAATTGAATTCTATGTTAGAGTATTAAATGAGGTGTCTCTAGACTATTGTTCACTTGGGGGCAAAATCTGAGTTTTTCAGAAGTATTAAAGACCACCAACTAAGGTGAAATCTACAGTTTGTTAACAGTAATGGTATACAACTTGTTAAGTAAGTTATTGCCATAATAAGTCTACGCCATAATAAGCTAAGGCGGGTAAGGTATATCATGTAACAATTAATTCGATAATGTTTTGCTAGACTAACACAAGGAAGAGCAGCTCGCTAGAAGCAGTAAGCGTAGTGGGCAAGTCTAGATTACTTTCATTGATCGCTTACTAGCATCATATTTTGACATATATAACAGCTGATATAACATATATAACAGCTGCTATAACATTTATAACAGCTGCTATAACATATATAACAACTGCTATAACATATATAACAATTGCTATAACATATATAACAACTGCTATAACATATATGACAGCTGCTTTCAGTTAATTTCTTTTGCCGCCTTGATCAGTTGATCACCCTTGGTTGATGCAACCGTTTAAAGGTCAAGGCCAAGATTACCCATATAGATACTATTCTACCCAGTATCTATACTAGGTAGAATAGCACCCATATAGATACCGGTACAATTCTACCCATATACGTATAGATACCGGTACTATTCTACCCATATACGTATATACACTGGTAACTATTCTACCCATATACGTATATACACTGGTTCTATTCTACCCATATGAATACTGGTCGAAAGCATTGCTAAAACCTTCATATGCTAATCAGGACTTGATATAATCAGCTGGTTTTTATCATTTCTAATTCTTGTAGAGTCTGACCATCTTCAAGAAGACCTGGCAGAGCTGTCAGGAGAGATTTCACTTAAACAAAGAAGTGTGTTAATAAAAGGGTGACAATTCTGTAACTGGTATAGGCTTAAATTTTAGTATAAAAAAGTTCATGAAAGGGTCTCTCCAAATTTAAATATTCCATTTCGCACTATGAGCTATAATGATTCTCTTGCTCTGCAGGCTGAATTTTATTCTGCTATTTTAATTTCAGCAGAGATAAATCACAGTTGACCACTTCTGAAATAAAAGACGTGCGGTTGACACCCCCATCCTCGCCATCGCTGAGCAGGAGACGCCAGCCACTCCAGGACTCTGACAGTACTAATGTATTCATTAGGCTCACCAACACACAAACTGGCGGCACACAAAATAAAAAGGCGCAGAGCTTTGGCACCGTCAGCAGCTGTGACAAAGTAATGAGGCCCAAGTTTTCAAGTTTAACCCGTTGAACTACTTACGTAATTGTCTTCATGTGTTGACTAACAAATTATGAGCTGGATTTGCATGTATGTGAGTCTATACAGCCTAATACTAACTTACTGTGATACCTCCAACATCATTAAAATCATTCAAAAACAAATATTAACCGAGCATGGAAAAAACATTTCATAATCACGATGATGAACAGTCGCGTGTTTCTAGAGCATTGCTGACTGAGTACTGCTGCAAAAAGTCTCAGACTGAACAAACAGTTGCCCTAATGCCATTCCCCTAAAGATATACTATTCGGCTCACATTGGACTAAATAGGAATATTGCATCTCTTAGAAATTAGAAACTCAGGCTAGAATTAGTGTTGTTAGTCTCAAATAGCAAGAATTAACAAAGATTGCGCACCAAATCGCAGAGTGGTTTGTTATAACAGATGCGTTTCACTGCTTTGAAGGGGCCAACTCAATTTTGGCGTTATCAGCTCTTAGATAAAAGCCCAATGCGTAAACCTTTTGAATGGCCCTACAATACGTTTTCTGTAGTCTATGATTTTTACCATGCGACAATGTATTGTAAACAACCTCGCTACATCATGTGTCTGGTACACTTGTCTACACACAATCTATACACAATCTAGGCAACTAGTTGGGCAATTGACCTTATGACCTTGTGTATCTTGACTAGAGAGGTGATACTAGCCATGGCATCCTAGAAGTAACTTGTAACTAGGCAAGTGCTTACAAATGTTTGCTTTTCAAACAACACGAGTGATTAGCCAGATGAGCAAACAATAGGCATTCGTAGTCCATAGTAGTCCCATTGTATAACGACTTGGAGAGGTTTATTTATGACGATAATATTGAGCGATGCTGCTCCAAAGTACTCCTATTGTAGCGCGTTGCTTCATGAGCCTCTATTTTGATTGCTATGAGTTGGCAAATCGCTACTCTTCCAACTAGCCCCACTTTTTGCCTTTGGTGTTCTAGTAGCACACCAAACCACGGACTGCAGCACCTCTTCTTTACAAGAAAATAATAATTTTAGGAATCGTTACGATTTTAATGTTAGTTTTTCTAGGCTAAGCGATGCACTCTTTGATATAGTAAAATGGCTAGAGAGCATTAAATTAGCATTAGACTAACTACACGATATGCAAGTAAAATAATTATATGTTGAAAGCATAATTTTTATTCCCCATAAGCCTTTAAAACGATTGACGTAAAAAATTTCACTAATAGAACATTGGGGTGAAGATATTTTCGAGTCATCTTTATACCTGCAGTAGATCATTTATAGGAGGTATGATTGGTTTCTGTCTAAGAGCTATGTATGTGTAACCTTATCAAATTGTAATAGCGATGTTGTTACTAGAAGCTCAGCAACATTGTTACTTAAATTTACATGTTTTCATTTTGGTGGGTCTCTTGCAGGTGACAAGTTCCAACCAGAGTCTCATATGTGTAAAGAAGGCAGTTGGTCACACAAAGGCTGTACTATCTATATGTGCCGCCGACAATCTTTTGGTTTCTGGCAGTAAAGGTAAGTGTCAACTTGACTCTAATCTAACGCACTAACATATTCTAATACCTCATAATTGACCTGCGTTTCCTTTTGTCTCGCAGACTTGACGTGCAAAGTGTGGGACATGTCAATTGGTTCAGAAGTTTTGTGTCTTGGTGGCCACCCTAACTATGTCTCCAAAGTTCGATATTGCGAGGTCAACTGGCTTGTCTACACTGTCTCCAATTCATTTGTCAAAATGTGGGCCATGTATAACAGTGCTCAGGTAAGCCTAGCTCGACTCATACTTACTTGCTTTCAGATGCAATTACATTTATATGGCTACTTGTTACCTTCTCTACCACACATACAGTCAAACTGTCCAACATAAGATATTACAGTTAGTTCCTATCATAACGGTTAGTTCCTGTCGTAACGGTTAGTTCCTATCCTTGCGGTTAGTTCTTAGGATAACGGTTAGTTCCTATCCTTACGGTTAGTTCCTATCAAAACGGTTAATTCCTATCCTTACGGTTAGTTCCTATCCTTACGGTTAGTGCCTATCATAACGGTTAGTTCCTATCGTTACGGTTAGTTCCTATCATAACGTTTAGTTGCTATCGTAACGGTTAGTTTCTATCGTAACGGTTAGTTCCTATCATAACGGTTAGTTCCTATCGTAACGGCTAGTTCTTATCGTATTGGTTAGTTCCTATCGTAACGGTTGGTTTCTATCCTTACGGATAGTTTCTATCCTTGTGGTTAGTTCTTATCATAACGGTTAGTTCCTATCGTAATGGTTAGTTTCTATCATAACGGTTAGTTCTTATCCTTACGGTTAGTTCCTATCATAATGGGTAGTTCCTATAATAACTGTTAGTTCCTATCGTAACGGTTAGTTCTTATCGTAACGGTTAGTTCCTATCGTAACGGTTAGTTCCTATCGTAACGGTTAGTTCCTATCGTAACGGCTAGTTCTTATCATATTGGTTAGTTCCTATCGTAACGGTTGGTTTCTATCCTTACGGTTAGTTTCTATTCTTGCGGTTAGTTCTTATCATAACGGTTAGTTCCTATCCTTACGGTTAGTTCCAATCAAAACGGTTAATTCCTATCGTAATGGTTAGTTCCTATCGTAATGGTTAGTTCCTATCGTAACGGTTAGTTTCTATCGTAACGGTTAGTTCCTATCGTAACGGCTAGTTCTTATCGTATTGGTTAGTTCCTATCGTAACGGTTAGTTCCTACAATAACTGTTAGTTTTAACTATAACAGTTAGTTCTTACCATAACGGTTAGTTCCTATCCTTACGGTTAGTTCTTATCATAACGGTTAGTGCCTATCATAACGGTTAGTTCCTATCGTTACGGTTAGTTCTTATCTTTACGGTTAGTTCCTATCATAACAGTTAGTTCCTATAATAACTGTTAGTTTTTATCATAACAGTTAGTTCTTACCATAACGGTTAGTTCCTATTCTTACGGTTAGTTCTTATCATAACGGTTAGTTCCTATCGTAATGGTTAGTTTCTATCATAACGGTTAGTTCTTATCCTTGCGGTTAGTTCTTATGATAACGGTTAGTTCCTATCCTTACGGTTAGTTCCTATCAAATTGGTTAATTCCTATCCTTACGGTTAGTTCCTATCCTTATGGTTAGTGCCTATCATAACGGTTAGTTCCTATCGTTACGGTTAGTTCCTATCATAACGTTTAGTTGCTATCGTAATGGTTAGTTCCTATCGTAACGGTTAGTTCTTATCGTAACGGTTAGTTCCTATCGTAACGGTTAGTTCTTATCTTTACGGTTAGTTGCTATCATAACAGTTAGTTCCTATAATAACTGTTAGTTTTTATCATAACAGTTAGTTCTTACCATAACGGTTAGTTCCTATTCTTACGGTTAGTTCTTATCATAACGGTTAGTTCCTATCGTAATGGTTAGTTTCTATCATAACGGTTAGTTCTTATCCTTACGGTTAGTTCCTATCATAATGGGTAGTTCCTATAATAACTGTTAGTTCCTATCGTAACGGTTAGTTCCCATCGTAAAGGTTAGTTCCAATCGTAACGGTTAGTTCCTATCGTAACGGTTAGTTCCTATCGTAACGGTTAGTTCCCATCGTAACGGTTAGTTCCTATCGTAACGGTTAGTTCCTATCGTAACGGTTAGTTCCTATCGTAACGGTTAGTTCCTATTCTTACGGTTACTTCCTATCAAAACGGTTAGTTTCTCTCATAACGGTTAGTTCCTATCATAACCGTTAGTTCCTATCATAACGGTTAGTTCCTATTATAGTGAATACTGTGCCAACAGAGATGGACACAATGTGAGGTTTTATATCTTATGTTGCAGTTCCTCTGGTCTGGTGCATGACAGTATCCCTGTGGAGCCAGCGTCGAGCAGTCAGGCCATTCTCCAACAGGGAGAGCAGCAGATATTTGATATCCAAGTCAGCAGAGATGGACATAAACTATACACAACTACTGGAACCACCGTTCGGCTCTGGGACCTCAATACGTAAGTTGATGCGTTTTTTTCAGTTACGATCCCTAGAATAAAAATCTACATTTGTTAGTTTGTATGTTGTCCATAAATGTAATGTTGTTGCTAAGAATCCCTCTGATAATGATGGATTTAGTTTGGATGCCGGCTTGTCTTCAATTTCCTTGTAAATATTTGTGTATATTATAGTTTGAGAATTTTCCAGTTAAAAAAATTGAAGATTACGAAAATTAGAGAATTCTGAGGCACACACTCTCATTGACAGCTATTTCTGTTAAAAGCACTTTAAAAATATTAGTATTAGTAACTGTAGTTACCAAGGTTAACATAATATTTTGTCATTAATTTTTAGTGTTGTACATCACATAAAATTTGAGATGGAGTGAATGATCGATTTCAGTATTTCAGTTTTTCCTGGTAATTACTCAATCCAATCGTGATCCCACTTGATGGCCTAGAGATCAGAGTCGTTATAAAATACGTCAGACCTAGTCATTGCTGCATTGTTGGGCCTATCTGGTTCAGTCTCACCAGATCAATCTGTCAGTACGAAAATATAAAAGTTTGATGATTTTCACCAAGGGGTGTTTGTATTAAATAATCATGATGGGCTTCTACACCCCTCTATACGACATTTTTATGTTACGATGCCAACACCGGAACAAATTGATTTCGTATGGCAAGGGTCTAATGCAAATGTAACAAGCAAAATTATAGATAGGTAAAATAATAAAAAGTATGAAAAAGTTTTTATAGCACATCCAAGGTGGGATACTTCTCGATATATCTACTAGCTAGTATGTTGTACTTACTGTCATTAGAGGTAGGATACTTCTCGATATATCTACTAGCTAGTATATTGTACTTACTGTCATTAGAGGTGGGATACTTCTCGATATATCTACTAGTTAGTATATTGTACTTACTGTCATTAGAGGTAGGATACTTCTCGATATATCTACTAGCTAGTATATTGTACTTACTGTCATTAGAGGTAGGATACTTCTCGATATATTTACTAGCTAGTATATTGTACTTACTGTCATTAGAGGTAGGATATTTTTCCATATATCTACTAGCTAGTATATAGTACTTACTGCCATTAGAAGTAGTGTACTTCTCCATATATCTACAAGCTAGTATATTGTACTTTCTGCCATAGTTCCTATCATAATGGGTAGTTCCTATAATAACTGTTAGTTCTAATCGTAACGGTTAGTTCCTATCGTGACGGTTAGTTCCTATCGTAACGATTAGTTCCCATCGTAACGGTTAGTTCCTATCGTAACGGTTAGTTCCTATTATTACGGTTAGTTCCTATCAAAACGGTTAGTTCCTATCATAACCGTTAGTTCCTATCATAACGGTTAGTTCCTATCATAACGGTTAGTTCCTATCGTAACAGTTAGTTCCTATCCTTGCGGTTAGTTCTTATGATAACGGTTAGTTCCTATCCTTACGGTTAGTTCCTATCAAAACGGTTAATTCCTATCCTTACGGTTAGTTCCTATCCTTACGGTTAGTGCCTATCATAACGGTTAGTTCCTATCGTTACGGTTAGTTCCTATCATAACGTTTAGTTGCTATCGTAATGGTTAGTTCCTATCGTAACGGTTAGTTCGTATCGTTACGGTTAGTTCCTATCGTAACGGCTAGTTCTTATCGTATTGGTTAGTTCCTATCGTAACGGTTAGTTCCTATCGTAACGGCTAGTTCTTATCATATTGGTTAGTTCCTATCGTAACGGTTAGTTCCTATAATAACTGTTAGTTTTTACTATAACAGTTAGTTCTTACCATAACGGTTAGTTCCTATCCTTACGGTTTGTTCTTATCATAACGGTTAGTTCCTATCATAATGTTTAGTGCCTATCATAACGGTTAGTTCCTATCCTTACGGCTAGTTCCTATCATAACGTTTAGTTGCTATCGTAATGGTTAGTTCCTATCGTAACGGTTAGTTCCTATCGTAACGGTTAGTTCTTATCGTAACGGTTAGTTCCTATCGTAACGGTTAGTTCTTATCCTTACGGTTAGTTCCTATCATAACGGTTAATTCCTATAATAACTGTTAGTATTTATCATAACAGTTAGTTCTTACCATAACGGTTAGTTCCTATCATAACGGTTAGTTCTTATGATAACGGTTAGTTCCTATCCTTACGGTTAGTTCCTATCAAAACGGTTAATTCCTATCCTTACGGTTAGTTCCTATCCTTACGGTTAGTGCCTATCATAACGGTTAGTTCCTATCGTTACGGTTAGTTCCTATCATAACGTTTAGTTGCTATCGTAACGGTTAGTTTCTATCGTAACGGTTAGTTCCTATCGTAACGGTTAGTTCCTATCGTAACGGCTAGTTCTTATCGTATTGGTTAGCTCCTATCGTAACGGTTAGTTTCTATCCTTGTGGTTAGTTCTTATCATAACGGTTAGTTCCTATCGTAATGGTTAGTTTCTATCATAACGGTTAGTTCTTATCCTCACGGTTAGTTCCTATCATAATGGGTAGTTCCTATAATAACTGTTAGTTCCTATCGTAACGGTTAGTTCTTATCATAACGGTTAGTTCCTATCGTAACGGTTAGTTCCTATCGTAACGGTTAGTTCCTATCGTAACGGCTAGTTCTTATCGTATTGGTTAGTTCCTATCGTAACGGTTGGGTTCTATCCTTACGGTTAGTTTCTATTCTTGCGGTTAGTTCTTATCATAACGGTTAGTTCCTATCCTTACGGTTAGTTCCAATCAAAACGGTTAATTCCTATCGTAATGGTTAATTCCTATCGTAATGGTTAGTTCCTATCGTAACGGTTAGTTCCTATCGTAACGGTTAGTTCCTATCGTAACGGCTAGTTCTTATCGTATTGGTTAGTTCCTATCGTAACGGTTAGTTCCTACAATAACTGTTAGTTTTTACTATAACAGTTAGTTCTTACCATAACGGTTAGTTCCTATCCTTACGGTTAGTTCTTATCATAACGGTTAGTTCCTATCATAATGTTTAGTGCCTATCATAACAGTTAGTTCCTATCCTTACGGTTAGTTCCTATCATAACGTTTAGTTGCAATCGTAATGGTTAGTTCCTATCGTAACGGTTAGTTCCTATCGTAACGGTTAGTTCTTATCGTAACGGTTAGTTCCTATCGTAACGGTTAGTTCTTATCCTTACGGTTGATTCCTATCATAACGGTTAGTTCCTATAATAACTGTTAGTTTTTATCATCACAGTTAGTTCTTACCATAACGGTAGTTCCTATCGTAATGGTTAGTTTCTATCATAACGGTTAGTTCTTATCTTTACGGTTAGTTCCTATCATAATGGGTAGTTCCTATAATAACTGTTAGTTCCAATCGTAACGGTTAGTTCCTATCGTAACGGTTAGTTCCTATCGTAACGGTTAGTTCCCATCGTAACGGTTAGTTCCTATTTTACGGTTAGTTCCTATCAAAACGGTTAATTCCTATCCTTACGGTTAGTTCCTATCCTTACGGTTAGTGCCTATCATAACGGTTAGTTCCTATCGTTACGGTTAGTTCTTATCTTTTCGGTTAGTTCCTATCATAACAGTTAGTTCCTATAATAACTGTTAGTTTTTATCATAACAGTTAGTTCTTACCATAACGGTTAGTTCCTATTCTTACGGTTAGTTCTTATCATAATGGTTAGTTCCTATCGTAATGGTTAGTTTCTATCATAACGGTTAGTTCTTATCCTTGCGGTTAGTTCTTATGATAACGGTTAGTTCCTATCCTTACGGTTAGTTCCTATCAAATTGGTTAATTCCTATCCTTACGGTTAGTTCCTATCCTTATGGTTAGTGCCTATCATAACGGTTAGTTCCTATCGTTACGGTTAGTTCCTATCATAACGTTTAGTTGCTATCGTAATGGTTAGTTCCTATCGTAACAGTTAGTTCTTATCGTAACGGTTAGTTCCTATCGTAACGGTTAGTTCTTATCTTTACGGTTAGTTCCTATCATAACAGTTAGTTCCTATAATAACTGTTAGTTTTTATCATAACAGTTAGTTCTTACCATAACGGTTAGTTCCTATTCTTACGGTTAGTTCTTATCATAACGGTTAGTTCCTATCGTAACGGTTAGTTTCTATCATAACGGTTAGTTCTTATCCTTACGATTAGTTCCTATCATAATGGGTAGTTCCTATAATAACTGTTAGTTCCTATCGTAACGGTTAGTTCCCATCGTAAAGGTTAGTTCCAATCGTAACGGTTAGTTCCTATCGTAACGGTTAGTTCCTATCGTAACGGTTAGTTCCCATCGTAACGGTTAGTTCCTATCGTAACGGTTAGTTCCTATCGTAACGGTTAGTTCCTATCGTAACGGTTAGTTCCTATCCTTGCGGTTAGTTCTTATGATAACGGTTAGTTCCTATCCTTACAGTTAGTTCCTATCAAAACGGTTAATTCCTATCCTTACGGTTAGTTCCTATCCTTACGGTTAGTGCCTATCATAACGGTTAGTTCCTATCGTTACGGTTAGTTCCTATCATAACGTTTAGTTGCTATCGTAACGGTTAGTTTCTATCGTAACGGTTAGTTCCTATCGTAACGGTTAGTTCCTATCGTAACGGCTAGTTCTTATCGTATTGGTTAGTTCCTATCGTAACGGTTGGTTTCTATCCTTACGGATAGTTTCTATCCTTGTGGTTAGTTCTTATCATAACGGTTAGTTCCTATCGTAATGGTTAGTTTCTATCATAACGGTTAGTTCTTATCCTTACGGTTAGTTCTTATCATAATGGGTAGTTCCTATAATAACTGTTAGTTCCTATCGTAACGGTTAGTTCTTATCGTAACGGTTAGTTCCTATCGTAACGGTTAGTTCCTATCGTAACGGTTAGTTCCTATCGTAACGGCTAGTTCTTATCGTATTGGTTAGTTCCTATCGTAACGGTTGGTTTCTATCCTTACGGTTGGTTTCTATTCTTGCGGTTAGTTCTCATCATAACGGTTAGTTCCTATCCTTACGGTTAGTTCCAATCAAAACGGTTAATTCCTATCGTAATGGTTAGTTCCTATCGTAATGGTTAGTTCCTATCGTAACGGTTAGTTCCTATCATAACGGTTAGTTCCTATCGTAACGGCTAGTTCTTATCGTATTGGTTAGTTCCTATCGTAACGGTTAGTTCCTACAATAACTGTTAGTTTTAACTACAACAGTTAGTTCTTACCATAACGGTTAGTTCCTATCCTTACGGTTAGTTCTTATCATAACGGTTAGTTCCTCTCATAATGTTTAGTGCCTATCATAACAGTTAGTTCCTATCCTTACGGTTAGTTCCTATCATAACGTTTAGTTGCAAGCGTAATGGTTAGTTCCTATCGTAACGGTTAGTTCCTATCGTAACGGTTAGTTCTTATCATAACGGTTAGTTCCTATCGTAACGGTTAGTTCTTATCCTTACGGTTAATTCCTATCATAACGGTTAGTTCCTATAATAACTGTTAGTTTTTATCATCACAGTTAGTTCTTACCATAACGGTAGTTCCTATCGTAATGGTTAGTTTCTATCATAACGGTTAGTTCTTATCTTTACGGTTAGTTCCTATCATAATGGGTAGTTCCTATAATAACTGTTAGTTCCAATCGTAACGGTTAGTTCCTATCGTAACGGTTAGTTCCTATCGTAACGGTTAGTTCCCATCGTAACGGTTAGTTCCTATTCTTACGGTTAGTTCCTATCAAAACGGTTAATTCCTATCCTTACGGTTAGTTCCTATCCTTACGGTTAGTGCCTATCATAACGGTTAGTTCCTATCGTTACGGTTAGTTCTTATCTTTACGGTTAGTTCCTATCATAACAGTTAGTTCCTATAATAACTGTTAGTTTTTATCATAACAGTTAGTTCTTACCATAACGGTTAGTTCCTATTCTTACGGTTAGTTCTTATCATAACGGTTAGTTCCTATCGTAATGGTTAGTTTCTATCATAACGGTTAGTTCTTATCCTTGCGGTTAGTTCTTATGATAACGGTTAGTTCCTATCCTTACGGTTAGTTCCTATCAAATTGGTTAATTCCTATCCTTACGGTTAGTTCCTATCCTTATGGTTAGTGCCTATCATAACGGTTAGTTCCTATCGTTACGGTTAGTTCCTATCATAACGTTTAGTTGCTATCGTAATGGTTAGTTCCTATTGTAACGGTTAGTTCTTATCGTAACGGTTAGTTCCTATCGTAACGGTTAGTTCTTATCTTTACGGTTAGTTCCTATCATAACAGTTAGTTCCTATAATAACTGTTAGTTTTTATCATAACAGTTAGTTCTTACCATAACGGTTAGTTCCTATTCTTACGGTTAGTTCTTATCATAACGGTTAGTTCCTGTCGTAATGGTTAGTTTCTATCATAACGGTTAGTTCTTATCCTTACGATTAGTTCCTATCATAATGGGTAGTTCCTATAATAACTGTTAGTTCCTATCGTAACGGTTAGTTCCCATCGTAAAGGTTAGTTCCAATCGTAACGGTTAGTTCCTATCGTAACGGTTAGTTCCTATCGTAACGGTTAGTTCCCATCGTAACGGTTAGTTCCTATCGTAACGGTTAGTTCCTATCGTAACGGTTAGTTCCTATTCTTACGGTTAGTTTCTATCAAAACGGTTAGTTTCTCTCATAACGGTTAGTTCCTATCATAACCGTTAGTTCCTATCATAATGGTTAGTTCTTATTATAGTGAATACTGTGCCAACAGAGATGGACACAATGTGAGGTTTTATATCTTATGTTGCAGTTCCTCTGGTCAGGTGCATGACAGTATCCCGGTGGAGCCAGCGTCGAGCAGTCAGGCCATTCTCCAACAGGGAGAGCAGCAGATATTTGATATCCAAGTCAGCAGAGATGGACATAAACTATACACAACTACTGGAACCACCGTTCGGCTCTGGGACCTCAATACGTAAGTTGATGCGTTTTTTTCAGTTACGATCCCTAGAATAAAGATCTACATTTGTTAGTTTGTATGTTGTCCATAAATGTAATGTTGTTGCTAAGAATCCCTCTGATAATGATGGATTTAGTTTGGATGCCGGCTTGTCTTCAATTTCCTTGTAAATATTTGTGTATATTATAGTTTGAGAATTTTCCAGTTAAAAAAATTGAAGATTACGAAAATTAGAGAATTCTGAGGCACACACTTTCATTGACAGCTATTTCTGTTAAAAGCACTTTAAAAATATTAGTATTAGTAACTGTAGTTACCAAGGTTAACATAATATTTTGTCATTAATTTTTAGTGTTGTACATCACATAAAATTTGAGATGGAGTGAATGATCGATTTCAGTATTTCAGTTTTTCCTGGTAATTACTCAATCCAATCGTGATCCCACTTGATGGCCTAGAGATCAGAGTCGTTATAAAATACGTCAGACCTAGTCATTGCTGCATTGTTGGGCCTATCTGGTTCAGTCTCACCAGATCACTCTGTCAGTACGAAAATATAAAAGTTTGATGATTTTCACCAAGGGGTGTTTGTATTAAATAATCATGATGGGCTTCTACACCCTTCTATACGACATTTTTATGTTACGATGCCAACACCGGAACAAATTGATTTCGTATGGCAAGGGTCTAATGCAAAGGTAACAAGCAAAATTATAGATAGGTAAAATAATAAAAAGTATGAAAAAGTTTTTATAGCACATCCAAGGTGGGATACTTCTCGATATATCTACTAGCTAGTATATTGTACTTACTGTCATTAGAGGTAGGATACTTCTCGATATATCTACTAGCTAGTATATTGTACTTACTGTCATTAGAGGTGGGATACTTCTCGATATATCTACTAGTTAGTATATTGTACTTACTGTCATTAGAGGTAGGATACTTCTCGATATATCTACTAGCTAGTATATTGTACTTACTGTCATTAGAGGTAGGATACTTCTCGATATATTTACTAGCTAGTATATTGTACTTACTGTCATTAGAGGTAGGATATTTTTCCATATATCTACTAGCTAGTATATAGTACTTACTGCCATTAGAAGTAGTGTACTTCTCCATATATCTACAAGCTAGTATATTGTACTTTCTGCCATAGTTCCTATCATAATGGGTAGTTCCTATAATAACTGTTAGTTCTAATCGTAACGGTTAGTTCCTATCGTAACGGTTAGTTCCTATCGTAACGATTAGTTCCCATCGTAACGGTTAGTTCCTATCGTAACGGTTAGTTCCTATTATTACGGTTAGTTCCTATCAAAACGGTTAGTTCCTATCATAACTGTTAGTTCCTATCATAACGGTTAGTTCCTATCATAACGGTTAGTTCCTATCGTAACAGTTAGTTCCTATCCTTGCGGTTAGTTCTTATGATAACGGTTAGTTCCTATCCTTACGGTTAGTTCCTATCAAAACGGTTAATTCCTATCCTTACGGTTAGTTCCTATCCTTACGGTTAGTGCCTATCATAACGGTTAGTTCCTATCGTTACGGTTAGTTCCTATCATAACGTTTAGTTGCTATCGTAATGGTTAGTTCCTATCGTAACGGTTAGTTCGTATCGTTACGGTTAGTTCCTATCGTAACGGCTAGTTCTTATCGTATTGGTTAGTTCCTATCGTAACGGTTAGTTCCTATCGTAACGGCTAGTTCTTATCATATTGGTTAGTTCCTATCGTAACGGTTAGTTCCTATAATAACTGTTAGTTTTTACTATAACAGTTAGTTCTTACCATAACGGTTAGTTCCTATCCTTACGGTTAGTTCTTATCATAACGGTTAGTTCCTATCATAATGTTTAGTGCCTACCATAACGGTTAGTTCCTATCCTTACGGCTAGTTCCTATCATAACCTTTAGTTGCTATCGTAATGGTTAGTTCCTATCGTAACGGTTAGTTCCTATCGTAACGGTTAGTTCTTATCGTAAAGGTTAGTTCCAATCGTAACGGTTAGTTCCTATCGTAACGGTTAGTTCCTATCGTAACGGTTAGTTCCCATCGTAACGGTTAGTTCCTATCGTAACGGTTAGTTCCCATCGTAACGGTTAGTTCCTATCGTAACGGTGAGTTCCTATCGTAACGGTTAGTTCCTATTCTTACGGTTAGTTCCTATCAAAACGGTTAGTTTCTATCATAACGGTTAGTTCCTATCATAACCGTTAGTTCCTATCATAACCGTTAGTTCCTATTATAGTGAATACTGTGCCAACAGAGATGGACACAATGTGAGGTTTTATATCTTATGTTGCAGTTCCTCTGGTCTGGTGCATGACAGTATCCTTGTGGAGCCAGCGTCGAGCAGTCAGGGTATTCTCCAACAGGGAGAGCAGCAGATATTTGATATCCAAGTCAGCAGAGATGGACATAAACTATACACAACTACTGGAACCACCGTTCGGCTCTGGGACCTCAATACGTAAGTTGATGCGTTTTTTTCAGTTACGATCTCTAGAATAAAAATCTACATTTGTTAGTTTGTATGTTGTCCATAAATGTAATGTTGTTGCTAAGAATCCCTCTGATAATGATGGATTTAGTTTGGATGCCGGCTTGTCTTCAATTTCCTTGTAAATATTTGTGTATATTATAGTTTGAGAATTTTCCAGTTAAAAAAATTGAAGATTACGAAAATTAGAGAATTCTGAGGCACACACTCTCATTGACAGCTATTTCTGTTAAAATCACTTTAAAAATATTAGTATTAGTAACTGTAGATACCAAGGTTAACATAATATTTTGTCATTAATTTTCAGTGTTGTACATCACATAAAATTTGAGATGGAGTGAATGATCGATTTCAGTATTTCAGTTTTTCCTGGTATTTACTCAATCCAATCGTGATCCCACTTGATGGCCTAGAGATCAGAGTCGTTATAAAATACGTCAGACCTAGTTATTGCTGCATTGTTGGGCCTATCTGGTTCAGTCTCACCAGATCAATCTGTCAGTACGAAAATATAAAAGTTTGATGATTTTCACCAAGGGGTGTTTGTATTAAATAATCATGATGGGCTTCTACACCCCTCTATACGACATTTTTATGTTACGATGTCAACACCGGAACAAATTGATTTCGTATGGCAAGGGTCTAATGCAAATGTAACAAGCAAAATTATAGATAGGTAAAATAATAAAAAATATGTAAAGGTTTTTATAGCACATCCAAGGTGGGATACTTCTCGATATATCTACTAGCTAGTATATTGTACTTACTGTCATTAGAGGTAGGATACTTCTCGATATATCTACTAGCTAGTATATTGTACTTACTGTCATTAGAGGTGGGATACTTCTCGATATATCTACTAGTTAGTATATTGTACTTACTGTCATTAGAGGTAGGATACTTCTCGATATATCTACTAGCTAGTATATTGTACTTACAGTCATTAGAGGTAGGATACTTCTCGATATATTTACTAGCTAGTATATTGTACTTACTGTCATTAGAGGTAGGATATTTCTCCATATATCTACTAGCTAGTATATAGTACTTACTGCCATTAGAAGTAGTGTACTTCTCCATATATCTACAAGCTAGTATATTGTACTTTCTGCCATTAGAGGTAGGATACTTATCCATATATCTACTAGCTAGTATATAGTACTTACTATTATTAGAGGTTGGTGTATGAATCTTAGAAAATCCACCACAGTTGTAACTCTCTTCTATAGGTGATTTATGTACACAACTATAACCTTCCATAGTTGGTTTATGTACACATCTATAACCATTCATCTATAGGTGGTTTACGTACACAACTATAACCTTTCTTCTATAGGTGGTTTATGTACACAACTATAACCTTTCTTCTATCAGTGGTTTATGCGCACAACCCTAATCTTCTTTCTTTGTATAAGTCCAAGGGTCACTCCTAATGTGTATTTGATCTACCCTGTGTGGCATTTTGCAACTGACAGTTATTTTTCATTGGTTGTCCGCTTGCATGCACAACATCATTTAACCATATATATATTGTTAACAGCACTTACAACTAAATCTAGCAATTTAGCTTCTGCACCTTTTTGATGACTAATTGCTATATTCATTTAAACTGTGAAGGCTGGTGATCTGTAAAATATTGTACGTTTACAGGCTATCGGCAGTCGGAAAGGTTGCTAGCGGCCACCAAGCACCGATTATTTGCCTTAGTTTATACAACGACTCAAGAGGGAAAGAACAACTCTTAACTGGCTCCAAGGATTATCTAATTAAGGGATTTGATATTTCCAATGAACAAACTTCAAATTATCCAATTCAGGCCAAATTTACTATGGACCCTCCTCACTATGATGGTGTTCAATGTCTCGCGCATCGTCAGGACATCCTTTTTAGTGGTTCTCGGGATATGTGTATCAAAAAATGGAACCTCAGTGAACCCTCTTCTCAACCACAGGTAAAATTGGTGTTTTTACAATACCAGGTGTTGCTCTATTTAATAGCAAAATAAAGGTGATAGTTATTTCCGGTAATGGTCACCAATCAGGATCACCACTTTGTAATAAATATTTTTTATTAGAAGTAATATTTGAGATGGAGTGAATGATTGATATCAGTATATCGGTTTTCCTGGTAATCACTCAATCCAATTGTGATCCTACTTGATGGCCTAGAAATCAGAGTCAATATAAAATATGTCAGACCTAGTCATTGCTGCATTGTTGAGCCCATCTGGTTCAGTCTCACCAGATCAACCTGTCATACGCAAGACATTATGCTGTGTCTCTCACCAATATTTGCAAATGTCTTGTAGGTTTGTTACAATACAGAGACTCGTTTATGATTAAAAGTTTCATATTGCAGGATTGCATTGTTGACTCATTCAAAAGGGACAAGTTGATTTGCCAGTGTTTAATCTTTACCATCTTTAATGCAGTTCACGCCGCTCCTTTCCGCTTAAGTTGAATGTCAATTTCAAACAAACTCCTGGTTCCTCATTCCTCAACTTGCATTGTTTTCAGTCAGTTAATGGCGCCCATAAGGACTGGATCACCGACATGTGCATGCTACCAGATAATGACATATTGCTAAGCTGCTGTCGCTCTGGTACTGTGAAGATTCGGTCAAACGAGACTTGCCAGCAGCTAGATGAAGTGCGTGCTCATTCATTAGCCGTCAACTCTATGGCTACCAACCGCAGCAATCTCTTTACTGCCTCTAGGTAAAGTAGTATATAGTACTTACTGTCACTAGAGGTAGGTAATTGTTCAATATATCTACTAGCTAGTATATCGTACTTACTGCCATTAGAGGCAGGATACTTTTCAGTATATCTACTAGCTAGTAAATAGTACTTACCGTCACCAAAGGTAGGTAATTGTTCACTATATCTACTAGCTAGTATATAGTACTTACTGTCACCAGAGGTAGGTAACTGTTCACTATATCTACTAACTAGTATATAGTACTTACTGTCACCAGAGGTAGGTAATTGTTCAATATACAAATTATGTAAGCTTATTGTAAATTTAATGTTACGTCTGTCAGCCATGTGTTCTAATGAGACACTTGGCCAATTAGCCAAATAGTATAGATTTACTGGCTTTTCCTTAAATCCAATTAATTCACTGATTACTGTATGTATTCGAGTATAATCACAAAATTTTATACCCATTTTTAATGATAAATCATGAGTAAGCACAAGTAGTCGCATAGCGTCTTGTTGCCTGATTTACTGAGAACCGTTCGCTTAAGCAATACTAATGATTTTTGTACTGACTGTGTGACTACTTACCTAGTCGATCGGTGTGGCAATACAGATGCCTCAAAAGTGACGTTTTACAAATTGTATAGCGGTCAAATGATTGCGATGCTACTTTGTCAATTGGGAGCAAAACCTATTGATATTTTTAACGCGACTAGAACTCCTTAAGCATCCAACGTTGTTGATACGTCAAACAAAATCTTAAATAAATGCAATATATTGGGCTGACAGTTTCTTTTATAGTTATTCAATAGCATCATTGTGAGAATTGTGTAAATATGCCAAATGGAGAAGTTGATAACTTTGGTTGGTTGTACCAACATATCTTGTTCTTTGTCCAAGAACTTTTCATGCGCCACGATTTAGCATGTATAACAGACATGGTACATGCTCTTTCAGTGATTGCACGATAAGGATCTGGTGGATGGACCCACATAAACTATACAGTTCATAGCCAAAGCGCAGATTCATTCTCCATATTCTCATATTTCTTGTCTGTATTTATGTAGCTATTTTTGTTTTCTTTACGGTTGATGACTATGCAGGAAAATTATCTTATACATTCCTTTTTTAAATCAATGTTCAAATTGTTTGACCCATGTACTTTGCATGTGTCTATATTCCTAGTACACATCCGACTATAAACTCTTTCTTGTCAAAGATCATCATGATGTTACATCATATCCATCGATGCAATTATTCTTCTCTTCTCGTCGATATTTATTTTAACCTTTTAAACACTTTGTCTGTTTTAACTGGCCGTTGATTTTCGAAATGCGCATTTATTTTTGGTGCAATAGGCTTTATTGTATTCAATCTTGTTCGTTGAAATTATCTCAAAAATAAATTAACTTTAAGAATAATGGAGCTGTCATATGTATCAACACGAATCTTTTTACTTTGCTCTAATTTTGTAAGGTACCTACATATGTTTATCATAACAACATTGGCTCACAGCTAGTCTAATTTTATTAAAACTATACAATAAGATCAATAGTTGAGTGTTTCATTGTTGAGCTGCATGCGTTTGCATCCTCGGTCCAATAAAAGCATGCATTTATAGATATGATAATTCACCTTAAGGAAGGAAACACATCAAAATGATACTTTTAAAGGCAAAGTAACAGTTCTGAAGGTAGTATTGCAAAGTAACAGTTATGATGGTAGTATTGCAATGTAACAGTTATGAAGGTAGCATTGCAATGTAACAGTTATGAAGGTAGCATTGTAAAGTAACAGTTATGAAGGTAGTATTGCAAAGTAACAGTTATTAAGGTAGTATTGCAAGATAACAGTTCTGAAGGTAGTATTGCGAAGTAATAAAAAACCTCATAATGTAGTCTACCATGTGGTCTTTGAAGCCCTCTGTGATACTTGCTTACTTACTCTACAGTTAAACATTGATAATGAGTTGGTACTGTGTGGGTGGAGCATGTTATAGTATTCCCTTTTTTTCCAGTTAGTCAGTTTGAGAAAACTAATATGTTTCTCAATGACTTCTCATCTAAAGAACTTTGAGTTAAAGGTTATTATTAAGGGAACGCCATTATCAAGCTGTTAGCAGCAGTCAACGCTTTCCAAAGGCTTTTGTAACTAAACATTTTAAATATTAATAAACAAACAATTTACTTGGCATTTTTTTAGTGATACCAAATAACTGACTCCACTTTTTAATTTTGCATTGCGACAGAGTCATGAATTTTGAGCGAGTTTTAAGAACTATCATTGAAATAATACCAGTCGCAGGTGCCAGTTTGCATTTGCTAACTAACGTTAATAATACACTTGAAACAAACTGCAACTAAACTTGTACTCTTGCATCACCAAATAAGGTAGTTTTGATTTGATAATGTAAGAAATATCTTTCAATGCCAGATGCGTTTTGAACATCATTTCTATCTATGAACAGAAATCCAATTACTACACCTGGAAGACATCATGTCTATCTATGAACAGGAATCCAATTACTACACCTGGAAGACTCTTTACTAACTTAAATCTTTAATTTTTTTATCAAATAATCTTATTCAAAAAATAAACTTATTGAAGAAGATTAATTTTTCAAACATGTAAATGTGGTTAAAGTGACATCTTGTTTGTATAATATTAATCTCAACTTTATTTTACTAATTTCAGTTTTTACATTTACATCTTGAGCTCCGAAATAACTGCCATAGGTGTGACCGTGACGATAAAAAATCATTACCTTGTAAGGCTGTTAGGGTAAAAACATATTTCTTTAGCAAACCATACCACCCAGGTATCGTTTGGAAGTATGGCATAAAGCAATGAGCCAGACGTTTGCACGCTTCACAATGCAGGCATGTTGAATTAGATCAATGTTATGTATATTTAACAGGAGAGTTTTCTCGCTGTGTCGAGAGCATTCACTCCCTACAAAAACACTCTAGTGAGTTTTTACACACTTAGTGATCAGAACATGAGCCAAGACTATATGTAAAATGTGCACTGTTTGGAAAGTATCTCACGTTCCATTTTACAGAATACGCAGAGATACTTCACACCTATAACCACTCACACTTCACTAATTTAGTGTTGAGCTCCACTGCTCCGTTTAAAGTAATCTGCTTCCTCATTATTATTTTGCAAAACTGTCTTTCACCTTCTTCTAAAAATAATGGTAAGTATTATTTTAATGCCAAAGTAATGGCATTAAAATTTCACACACCGACATCACTCAGTTTTCTATGGGTCATCTAATGTATTAAGGTAATTTCAGAGATAGGTTGAAAATATCATACCCTTTCAAGAGCTTCTGTCTAATTTGCTATTGACAGCAAAATAAAAAATTTCCATACTGCAAGATAAATTTTGAGATGATATGCAATAAGTCAAATCTTTACTGAATTCACGTAAGATACAAGATCCTCAAAAGCTCTAGTATATTTGTATTTGAGTCACTTTGTCTGCAAATATGTAATATTTAGGCCTACTGATAAAGTATAATCTAGCCACAACTGACTAAGATTTCAGAGCTTTCAGCCACTTAGAAAATAATGTGTATCAGCAATGATATATAACCACTCCCCATAGATATGGGGGGTAGCCTGGGCATGGCTCTTGTGGGGATTGGGAGAGATCCATGCCCAGGCTACCCCCTCTCTCCCAATCCCCCACAAGAGCCAGATACCAATGACATATGCCCCCAGGCTAGGGGGCATATGTCATTGGTATCAGTATATAAAGAGTCTTGCTTTCAAGAATACGCTGAAAGAAGCAACAAAAACTGCTTGCTTTGCTAGAGTGAAATGCATTTTGGTTAATAGACAAACCGCTATTTCTATGATTAGTTTTACTTTTACATGGTAACTTGAAATCATCCATGCTTTAGCCAGAATTTTGCTCATGCTAGATTCTATTAAATAATCTACCTCAATGCTAAATTTTAATCAACAAACACCAGAGCATATTCAGATATTTTGTTTTTTAAGCTTGATTCCAATGTACATATGTTGAACCAATGATATACAGCCTGTGGGGCTGTATATCATTGGTTGAACTAATGTAAGAAAAATTTACAAAGATATATAATTTAAAATTACTTTCTAACTTTTCAATTGTTATTTTTTCTTACAAAAAAATTCAAACGAATCAATTCCTAGTTATTTTAACGCATCGTAAAGCAGCATCACCGCCAATGTCAATAAGAAGAACCTCCGACTTCATCTTGTAATACATTTACACTCAAAAGCAATAATTATTCATAAATTCGTTAAAAGTTGTCGCCTTTCTCATTTTTAGACCCACGATTAGCTAGTCGAGCAAGACTTTCATTCAATAGTCTCCGAGCGTTCGAAGGAAGCTAAAGATAAGCTCGGCATGGCGGTTCGTTCCAGTTTCAGTACGAACTATTAGCCGTCTGTGATGCTTTGAGAACTAAAACACGAAGCGCTCTGCCATACTAGATTATAAGTTAATTTCCTGTTGATATAGTTCATGGTTTGATAAAAAAGAACAATTATAACTGCTATAATTGATGTTGCCACTCTTACAACAGCTAAATATGATAGACTTTGGTTACAAAACCAACTTCATAGATAGTTTTCAGGTTTGATGTTGCATTTTATTAGATATACCTCACTTGTTCTTTTCTCTGACTTTGTAATGCCATCGCAAATGCGTATTAAATACCAAATTTATTAACGCGAGATAGTTCATGATAGTTGTACTATAAACTATTATAGTTGCAGTAAGCCCATTGACAAATGTACCAACTTTGCAAACGTCGTATGCTCGCACTACTGTCGTTATGCATTCGTGCAGCTTTGAATCGTAAAATGGACGGATTTTCACGACTCGTTTCATAGGTTATCTTTTTAACATTGCAACAATCTGGTTATTGAAATATTTATTCTACTAAGAAGCTCAGACAGTTTCTCAACGCTGTTTACTACATGTTCACACATTGAATAAGCAACTATCGACAATCTTGTTTATGCGAAGGCCACTACGCAGAGGGGAGATTTCTCAAAAGATATTGGTACGGCCACAGAGAAAGGAGGGACTGATCATGCTCGCGAAAATATTTGAAGCCAGTCTTAAATAACACCTCAGATGCATTTTAGACTGTTTTATACAGACGGAGGTTCAAAACCGTAGTCAATGCTATCGATATAAATGCAGTTACTGCAAAAGAAATGTTACAAGCTGTCCTAAATTCTTGAGAAATTTTTTTGTACCAAATATTGGTTTTGCGGAGAAATTATAACAGCAGCAATTAAGAATAGTAATAAGAAAACTTGCTGTTAATTTCATCTTTTTTCGAGTGTGGAGAATGTTGTTGGAACCAGATGCACAGAAACATTGTTTTCTGTGGCAGTTATGCATGTTTATGGATATGTTGTATAGGTATAATGAAAATATCAAGAAAGTATATCATGCATGATGCGTTATTTAGTTTTATTGCACTGCAAGGCTACCTTTACTTAACCCTAATTTGGATTATTTATTACACCAAGACTTCTCACTCACTTATTGGTAGGAAGCAATCTTTGCAGCCCTTCTTGCATGCCCTTGTGCATACTCCTAGATGACTGTTTGCTCTTTTAGATTGTCTGTTCTCTTGTTGTGCACATGAAATGCATAATGCTGCTAAGCCGCAATTATTTCATTTATTATAATTAATATATATTAATTTTGTTTGGATATTTTCCTGCACATCATCGGCATTAGCGCTGTGCTAGTTTATGATAAAAGGGGCATCAAAATACATAAAGTGATAAGTCTGGAGCACAAGCCTATTGATGATCACAAGTCTCTGACTGACCTAGAGTGATTTTCACAAATCCTAAAACAAAGGTGCACACACTCCACAACTGAATTTGAATCAAATGACAACATTGGTGAAATGAATGATAAAATGAAATTACATAGGCATTAAAATCCAACCATATCACCATCTATTCCAGTCTATGTTCAACCTGATATAATTGTGTTATTATATTAATATTGTTTTGAAGCATTAAAATAATGGTATACCTATAATAAAAAGTGACTCAATTGATGAACGCTATTAGCAAACTAGCACGCTAGTAATAAAGTGATGACTTTCCCTTATGTAGCCTTATGTACCCTTATGTAGCCTTATGTACCTTATGTATGGAGGAACAACAAACTGGTTTAGTCAAGTTTATGTTTATATTTAGTTTTTAATGTAGCAGGCTCATGGACTCATAGCTCCCTTTCTACCATTCAATGTTGTGGGCTACATACAAAACTTTGATGTAGTTGATGAAAAATCATTGTAATTGCGCCAAAAATTAGAGTGGCTGAGTCCGTTAGGCTGTATCATATTTTTTAATTTCTATTTAAGAAAAGTTTTTTGTTGGTATGCTAATTTTTTAAAAGAAAAATAACTTGTTTACTTTGGATTAAATAGCTCACCACGATAATCAGATAACGGGAAAGATCACCCTCCGTTCTAGCTGTGTGATAAATAAAAATGACTAATAATAAAGCACCATGAACAATATACTTGCAGTAAAAACATTTTGTACAATTTCTTGAGAGTAACATAGCAAATTTTTCTAAAACTGCTAATATTCATAATAAGTAGGTTTAAAAGTACCACCCGCTAAATGAGATTCTTCGTAACACCATCAGCTCGGTCAACAAGCTATACATCCAAAATGACTAGGGACTAGTCCCCTAGTCCAAGTGACTAGGGGAATTGGTCATCTACTTTGGACCATCTGGTGACTAAGACTGTCATAAAGGTGACTAGGTAGACTGGTGGCTGTTAGCTTTCTCCTTAAAATTTTTCACTCTTGTCTCACTCTCTACTACAATCAAGTACTAATCCCGCATAATATTTAAGCTGTTTCTTTGGAGCAAACTGTTTGGTAAGTGCCAATCACTAATTGAGCTGCTAACCAAATCACATTGTTAGTAACTATTTCTATTTAACTGAAAAATTTGGGAGTATAAAATTCAGATGCAATTTTTTTGGTGTAACTACTACTGAAAATGCACTGCTAGTCAGCTCAGTCGAGTGTTATACTGCTAGAGTCCTGCCAGGATCACATAGTTAGCAGCCGTTACAATCATCAAAAGCGCACATTGGAAATGAAATTAAACAGCAACATCAAAAGGCTGCAGTCAATGTGTACAATGATCGGGATCACACCATTTTTTTTGCTTCAATATAAACATGTATAGTATAAACAAATTATAGCAGCACTGGGTTACACATGATAGCTCTTGTGTGACACCTCAAGTAGTGTGGTTACTTTAGATAGAAGTTCCATGTTATTCAGTTATTTGAATATGCAGTTCCAATTGTACCAACCGGAGCTCCAACTAGCATAAACTTAATAATCGTAGAAGAAATAAAAGTTCTCTGATCTAAGACAGCCTATTGTGGTGGCTGTGACATTTTATGCTGAAAGAATTTGGCCAATGTTTGACAGATTTATCAACGATTTTAGGATGCACTGGTCAGTGGAAATTGCTGGCCTTGTTTTTCCCTTTGACGCTATTAGTTGCAACTCCGCTTTATCGGGTATTGCCATTAGCTGCAGCATCAATGGCCGTTGCTAACAGTCCTGTATTCCCTAGTTGCAAGTTGGGGCGGCTAATGTTAGGCAACTAGTTATGTAATGTATGGCGGTGTTAGCCCCAACAGGTTTCTTTCATTTAGGGCCTCAACCGGGCATCTCATGTGAAGTTTTAAAAGTTTTTACCAGAAAGTATAAACATTTTTTCTATTATTTGAGATTTGTTTGTTTTCGGTGATGTGACTGCCAGGACATTTTCAGATTAAAATAAGCTAAACTTGATTGCAGTTAAAAGAAATGCTCAAAAGAGAAATATATCTTTTTCTTTTAAGCATTTCAACATCAACAAAGATCAATTTTGCCGATTTTATTTCAAGTTCATCCGAAGGTTTCTACGCTTTCGTTGGGCCATTGCCAAGCGGATGTTTGTTAAAACTTGGCCTTTTGCAAACCTTTATAAAGTCGTTAAGAAGAATATATTGCCGATGATAATAATGACGCCCAAAAACTATTAAAAGCTAACGTTTATCTCTATCGCATGGAATAAAGTGATATTATACAGCGATAAAAACCGTTCCCGTAGTCGTTGGGCAAATAACTGTTCCAGTTAATGATGTTGAGGTCGAGTTATCTAAAGCAATTTATCATTGCGTGAAAACGAACCAAACAAATCCGTTCGAGTTAACCAAGTGTTCGTGATAAAATTTTACATTTTATCCGAGAGCGAGTTATTCGAGTTTGACTGTACTTAGCCGCCAAAATTTCTTAAAAAGTTGGGGTGGCTCAGCCGGCCAGTCGCCCCAGGGAATACGGGCCTGGTTGCTAAGTACCTCAAGGTTACTATGTTCTTCCTTAAGCCCGGTCAGCATCTTTCTCTACCAGCCCTGGCCTCTCACTCTCTGTTATTGATATGTATTACCCTATCACCAACAACTCACTTAACAACATAAAATCAGACCTCATGTTGAGGAGAGATGACTTAATCGTATTGGCCTCTGGTTGCCTCACAATCTTATCCTGCATTAGTAGCTATTCCCACTGGCCAAAACTTTTACACTTGAATCTGACTTCAAAACTACAGCTAGAACCCATTTCCTTGGTTTTGCAGGAGAGAAAGATGCTTCACTTGCTTCACACTCCGATATTGTGGGCTCTACTTTACTGTAGTTACTTGCGGTCTTTTTTGCACTCCTTTGTCCAGTGCTCCTTGGCTCCGCACTTGTAGTCAGTGCAGGGAAAATAGTTGGTGCAGTGATTTGCAGAATAACTTAAAAAATGCACCACAAGGCCTACATTTTTTTACTGCCTTAGTTTTTTTACCTTTCCTATTGCCTTGCTCTTGCCAGCCATGTTGTTCAGTGGGCTGCTAAAACTGTCTGAGAGTTTTACTTTTTATAACACCTTATACGCATTTGTTTCTCCACAGCGCCATCTCAGTGATTTCTATTCTCTTTAAAACCTGTGGTGTTTTACACGATGCTGTAATGGGTAGAACCACAAATTAAAATGTCATCTAATAAGTAGTGCTTTCAAAACTATTAGCTATTTAATGGCTTTATGGAAATGCTTCAACTGAACAAATTATTTGAGGATATTTGTCTAAAGCAAATACATTATTATGGTGCAAAAAATGTATTGATAAATCGATTTTTTACTCAACTTAACCTGCCAAAACTCAGAATTGTATAGTTTTGGACACATGGCACCACTAGACAACCGACAATATGTCTGAAATCCTATGTAGCAGGTGAATTAACACTAATTAAAATTGGTTACCTTTATATACATCAATCTTACCACCAGCTTTTGAGGCTGTTTTGAAGCTTGAACAACAGTCAGTAGGTTTTTTCTGCTGTCTTAATGACCTTTCAGCAAGCATATTATTAAGCGCTCTTGCCCTTTGGGTTCTCAATCTCTGCTATGGACTTTGGGGAACACTATCTGACAAACTTATCACTGCTCTTAAATTCATGTTAAATATACCAAGCATTGTACAAGACTATCAAATACATAGGAAACTTTCCAATAATGTGAATTTTGTTGCAAGTCAACCTTTAAAAGATTATACCTGACACCTTATAAAATGCACGCGGGAGAATCGATAGTTTGATCTGGACACAGTATTTACTTTACTGTCTATGCAACAAATCTTTCTTTATATCATTTAAGGCTATAGCTAGAGCAAATTATCTCTTTTTTACTATCAACAGAATTCAACATTTTTAATTTGATTTCCTAAAAACTATCACAATCAATGCATTACTTTCGCAAGGCTAATCTGGGGTTTGGAGCCTAAGCTTATACAATGCAGCCGAGCATGTAGAAAGACATGCATATGTAACACTCAGCATTAGATTTCACTACAGCTACGCCTCAGCAAAAATATATTTTAATACTTTTAAAAAGCTATCTTGATGTTTGCAGTAATACACTACCAAAGCTTTGGTTGCCATGGCATACACGAAACATGTCCTGAACAATTCTATGAACTTGAATAATTGCACAAATACATTTATGTTGGAGGAAGCGGTGCTTATCTCTTTGTAAACATGTTTACGAGACTACGAAACATAAGCTAGTCAAATTCAGATTAATATGAACATGATTGAAATCTTTATTGTAATGTTGTTTAGTAAATGCTGAAAATATGTTTTTGTATCCTTCATAGTTCTCTGCATAAACATTTCTGCAATCGTTATCTACAGTCTTGTAACTGCTTATGAATGGTTACTATTACATATGTTTCTACACATTGAACAGGTGTGTTTTTGTTTTATATGGTTAGTGGATATTTTCATATATCCATTCTTTTTTAAGTGTGTAGCAGTCTAGAGGGAAGACTCCAACTTGCTGATTAAATTCAGAAGTCCTGATGGCAGCTGTTATAATTAAAGTACATCATCAGAAATCTTCTTCATTGGAAAATCTGCCAACAACGAGCGGTCATAATGCCAGACCTCAATCTACATCATGTGAACCCTCAATGAGTCGTCCCATGCTCCTCTCAACTGAGAACTATGGTAGCTCGAAAGACGATGCTGTTAATTTGATTGGCTACCGACAGATAACTGCAAATAACTCGATGACAAACAATGCGAGGTGGCACTCTGATACAAACCTAGCCACGAATCCATATCATTCAGAATCGAAGCTATTGGTTAATAAAACAGAAGTTGATATAAATGATGAGGAAGCTAGTCTAACCATTTATTGGGACATTAAAGCGAACGTTTCTGCCAAAGACTGGATTAGTCTTTACAAAACCAGTAAGAATTTTTGTAGAAGTTATACATCATGACATAAAGCATTAATGCATTATTTTTATGTGAGCATGTTATACCATTAGGATTTTGGTTATTATTATGATTTTATAGTTATACTTTTATGTAGGTTAGTACACTTTCTCCGAAAGGTAGGGGATTGTAAAAAGAAGTCAATTTGTGAATGTAATGTCTTCTCTTGAAAAACAGACGCGCTCATGCATGATAGATCGAAAAAAAACTGTTTATCTATATTCTATAGTTTTGACCGTCAATGTTGTTCGATTCACGTAGAGTAATGTTTTTAGGCTACTAATGTCTGGTTGATGTTGCTGGTTGGAAAGAGGTTACAGAAGCTTGAGCTTTTGCTATTATGTTTCCTGAACGCTTATCTGTAGGTCATAGTCATATTTTCTGTAACAGAGTGTTTTAAAATGGTCTTTGTCGAGTACCTAGCAATGTATCTAAATTTAAAGGACCAAGCTATGAAGGTTATTGCAGCCTGAGCATTTAGGAATTGATGTCAGCAACCTTCCACTCATGATAAAATGCATCTAACATTTATCCACAGTTAAACTGGCATATCCTCTGTTATATTTAGATCAAGCTCATCCTGGAAAATGGCTTGACTACAGGAATCGTGGCGTGAGTGGCAGCAAAAAAGGAGATCTTGTCTGGCCTTTTAATAGAATAGCCTCCGTCTTCACAGAACGTATGTTTATATTCAGTCCGCTTCCTACTCCTATGCTTTCTTCAAACTTGTGCACAATCTGACACAATTGTTTTAAAAATACAGATAGATCTTCAGCATAACATGAATAAAATATTTATCTTTATGTACACAAATTAATTTTTTAATATTACGTAGATTTCTTTTACATTATACCACTAGATTACATAGATACTAAGTATTTTACTACGTTCGTGTTATATCTCCTAGCTGAAACAAGAATATGTTTTCGGTATTACCATGGTAACACTGGGAATCTGAGAGCTGTTACAGAGCCAATTCTTGTCAGGAATTCTTTGGCCTCTTCTTCTGGTGTAAGAGATAAGTTTTCTGTTTACATTAACCTATTGTTGAGATCTCACTATAGCGATAAGAGGATGTACCCAGCACCTTCAAGGTTGCTACATACAATTTTGTTGTAGAGTGGTCTATGGCGTCAGACATCCATGGACAGTGAGGCAGAAATAGTGCATCTAGCAATCGAAGGTAGGCTAACTGTTGCTAGGCTGTCTGCTTGCTTACATGTAGTGTCATAATGTTACTCACGGGTCAAGTCGTTGTGGTCACTTTCTGACTGCTGTCATTGGACTGTTTGTTTATCAGGTGTTGTTCTTCAGCATTTAAAATGTTTTCACTAGCGTAGTGATAACATGTTTGAAGGCATAAAATACACTTTGTCAAGATCATGCATAATCTCTAAGATCCATTGTATGCAGACATTGAGGCTACTCATGTGAGAAAGGGCATGTTCTTCAATCCTGACCCTTATGTAAAAATACGAGTAGAGCCAGGACAGGATAGGTCTCAACCTGCTCTCTCTTACCACTACAAGGATTTTAGGACATCTGTTTGCGACAATACAACTGAGCCAAGGTGGCACAATGAGGTACATTCTTGTAGTACATGTATTTGAAATAGACTATTACTGTTAAAAATATAAATTTCTTTTCAAATTGGATTACAGTCAAATAGCATTTGAATACTGTCCAACTCCGTAGAGCATTTAAAAAAAATGATGATATTCAAATGAATATACCGTAATACCTCTATTTGAATGCTATGTTGCTCTATTTTTCAACCCTTCCACTAGAGTGGCATTTTATTAGAAGTGATGTTCAAATAGACGGTTACGTTGTATTTTTCAACCCTTTTATATTGGCTTCTATTAGAGGTGCCGTTTAAATCAATGTGGTGTTATAATATAGGTTTTACAGTAGTTTCCTAAATGACAACTCCATCTAGCTCAATAGAGCATTTAGAAACATTAATTAACTTAAATGTAGCTTTACAGTTGACAGTCCCATGCAACATAGTAGAGGATTTCAAAACATCTCTCTAACCTGCTTCTAAAGTTGCAGTGATTTTCCAATAACTGATTCGATGATGGAGCAAGTGGGCTATCCAATGTTGGTTCAGCAAGAAATTAGTTTATGGCAGTAGTAGGTTCACTAAAAATGCCTGCCAAATTGAATACAACTAGTATGTAACATGGCTGGAGTACACAATGTTCTACCAAATTATTATATTAAAACAATGCTTCTGTGAACTTGTTAAACAATTTACTGCAATTGTCCTGAGAAATCTATCGGCATCATCCATCAGTTTTGGTCAGAGAGTGTCTTGTATAATTTTTTTATAGCGGAAGGATTTAATTTTTGAAACAGAATATGCATAAAGGCTGAATATGCGTTTCTTTTCAATGTCTGTGATGCTCATCATAAAAGAGAGAACCGGAATTTTTCATTCAATATTCTTGTGTTTTCTTTTTTGCCTCCAGACTTGCAAGCCATCTGCTTTCCTAAAATGACTATCCACTAGTTTTTACTAAACTGAAAAACTCTGGTTTACACTGGTTATAATATAATGCATAGCATTATATACATGATATAGCATTATGTACATGATATAGCACGAAAGCGCACATGGTATAAATTGTCAAATGGTACAATTTCGGCTATTAATTGGAACACATGAATAGTATCTTGGTAATCTACATAGAATGTTAGTCACTATTCAAAATTACTGCCTCAAGGATCTTATCCTGATGTGTAGACCAGAGCAAGCCAGTCATCTGTATGGCTGATTTTTTTACTTACAAGAGACTTCCAGGAGATCTTTACTGATCATTGATGCAAGCATAACTAGTTTCTAGCATCGTGCGGGGTTATTACACGTTGACTTTCAAGTCTTCTCAGTCATGAAAAGAAGGAGCAACATCCAAATATGCTAGTTGTAGCGTAAAGCTAGTACAGTTCATCTCATGTCATGTTGGCGGTACAGTTGATGAGCAGTCGGACTTATAGTTTGTCCGTTCAGATAACCACAATTGTAGTTAAATATTTGAATTGCATTCAGTGTATGAATTCCATTCACCAGGCAACTAGAAAATCCCTTTTGATTCGTTAGCAAACAGACAAAGGTTAGTAAACGTTTACGAGAGCAACCTTTCCTAGGCCATCTTTTCACCATCTGTAGTACATTGAGTCTTCAGGTGATATCGTGGTAAGTCATTTGATGAACTGCTTTCCTGTTTGTTCCAGGCTGACTGTTAGCTGTCAATTAATTGGTCGAACGCCACATGACCACATCTGTGGTACATTGATGTTTAAACCGACAATCATTCCTTATGATGGTAAGCAAAGTAATCTGGCAGGTTTTTGTCTACTTGAAAGATGTGTTAATTATTATCTGGTAGAGTTTGGTGTTTACTTGAATGTTATGTTAATTGTTATCTGGTAGTGTGGTGTTTACTTGAATGTTATGTTAATTGTTATCTGGTAGTGTGGTGTTTACTTGAATGTTATGTTAATGATTATCTGGTAGAGTTTGGTGTTTACTTGAGTGTTATGTTAATTATTATGTGGTAGTTTGGTGCTTACTTGAGTTTTATGTTACTTATTATCGGGTAAAGTTAGGTGTTTATTTGAATTCTGTGTTAATAATAAATTATAATGAAATAAGAAGTGGAAGCTAATAAGTTACTTCATTTTGTCCGTAGATATTACAGCACAGAATACATATTCATTTATTGTCAATGTAATAACAGCATGGAGAGGAAACATCATATTGGGGCAGTAGAATATTTTAAAGTAGAGTTTCTTTTGCGTTCTTTCTGGGTTTCAATGCCTTGGAAACTTCAATAATATACTCTACAGTATAATTGGACTTTAAAGTTTATAGAACGGCTTAATTCTGCAGATACTGATAACTATTTATATGCACTGTAGCGAGCAGGCATTCAATGGATAGGAACCATCTTGGAGAAACAGGCGTAGGCTGCTGCGCCATCACAGACAGTGCAGTAGAGAACGCTGTAGATAGATCTTCTGCCGATATTCTCTCCGATTCCTCTGGGAACAGTGATGTTGAACTTACTGACACGGCTGAAACTCCAGCAATGCGGTGAGCATGAGCAACTTTGTCAGCCTGACCTCCTTATCTACTTGGAATGTTTAAGATCATCGTATTTCAGCAAAAAGAATGAAGTAGCTTGGCGATGTAATTACAGTTGCAAATAGTTAATGTGATTGTTTCTACTTGCATCAGTTTACTGGACATTTAATCTTTTTCGAAATTTTTTTAAAGCATTAGTGCAATAAAATGACTATTAAAATACATGACTACGGACATTGCATTAATTCATGTTTGTGAATGCAAGTAAAATTTTATAGGGTGAGCTCCAGCAAATCTATCTATAACAGCTATAAGTTCACACACACAGTAAATAGTATTTATAGTAAATAGCTACTATCAGTTTTAGTAGCTTTTAGCTCTCTGTATGACAGGCCTTAACTCACTCTGTATGACAGGCCTTAACTCACTCTGTATGACAGGCTTTAACTTACTCTGTATGACAGGCTTTAACTTACTCTGTATGACAGGCTTTAACTCACTCTGTATGACCGGCCTTAACTTACTCTGTATGACAGGCTTTAACTTACTCTGTATGACAGGCTTTAACTTACTCTGTATGACAGCCCTTAACTTGCTCCGTATGACAGGCCTTAACTTACTCCGTATGACAGGCTTTAACTTACTCTGTATGACAGGCCTTAACTTACTCTGTATGACAGGCCTTAACTTACTCTGTACGACAGCCCTTAACTTGCTCCGTATGACAGGCTTTAACTTACTCTGTATGACAGCCCTTAACTTACTCTGTATGACAGGCCTTAACTTACTCTGTATGACAGGCCTTAACTTGCTCCGTATGACCGGCCTTAACCTACTTTTTCTGCCTGCGGAGATCTAGAACGGTATAGCAGTGGCACTAGTGGTGATAGTTCTGTGCAAACACTTCCTACTGAAATGGATAACAATTCCGTTTCTTCAATACCTCAGGTAATACTGACCTTTATTGATTTATTGAACAGGCATTTATTATTAATTTCAATAACTCTGCACGCATTGTTCAATCATTGCTAAGTGTCAGTAAGATGCGAATGGATATTTGAATAAATTACAAAGACAATTTGAATCAATGTCGTTGTTTATTTGGCAAAACACAGTTTTGTTAACCTAATAATTATATTACATGTTTTATATAGTATGCTTTTAAGTTGTTGTTGTTAAGGCAGAAAAAAACTAGCTGGATTCTGTAAAGTCTGACCTTTTTTAACCAATCAATTTATTCTCTCTCAAAACCAACAGTAAAACTTACACAACAAAATTTCCTTAAAAACGCTAATAATAACAACTAATGATAATAAAAAATCTAACAAGAATGTCATGGCCTTCGCCTGGTAAAGGCTAATTCGCACTCGTCCATTTATTTGTCAATGTGACGCGTTATTTCGTGTGTCTAGCCACAACAGCCTCAACTCTTACACATTTTGACACATTTTTTAAATGTAAGTCAGTGGCTGTCATTTGTTGCTTTTCTTCTTAACGCCACAAAAAACGTAGCGATCATGTATCTTTTGTAATTAACTTGAAACTTTCAGAGCTACAAACTATTTGATACATTTTACATGATTAACTTATGTTTTAGCTCTGTCACAACTGCTAGTTACATTTTTCTTAGTCAAATAGTATTTGAACATTGTGCTTTACCAACTTATGTAAACTTTGTTGAACGCAAATAATATTGAAAGTTAGCCTATCTATAAATTATTTATCTGTAATTTTTAAAAAAGAATTGAATTCTATGTTAGAGTATTAAATGAGGTGTCTCTAGACTATTGTTCACTTGGGGGCAAAATCTGAGTTTTTCAGAAGTATTAAAGACCACCAACTAAGGTGAAATCTACAGTTTGTTAACAGTAATGGTATACAACTTGTTAAGTAAGTTATTGCCATAATAAGTCTACGCCATAATAAGCTAAGGCGGGTAAGGTATATCATGTAACAATTAATTCGATAATGTTTTGCTAGACTAACACAAGGAAGAGCAGCTCGCTAGAAGCAGTAAGCGTAGTGTGCAAGTCTAGATTACTTTCGTTGATCGCTTACTAGCATCATATTTCAAAATATTTTATTAGAAAGTCTAGATATCTTTTATCATTTGAGATTCTCTGTACCGTTTTAGGTGATCTGATTGCCAGGATGTTTCAAGATTAAAATTAACATAACTTGATAAATTTGATCGCATTTAAAATGCTCAGAAGAAAATCACTTTTTCAAAAATGACGTCAATAGTCGCACTTCATGTTTGTCCCTCTCGTTGTGACATTGGCTGTTCATTCAATCTGCAGTGTTACACATCTCTATATATAGTGACATATGTTTTATTTTGTATTTGCTCAGGATTGTTTAAATAAAACTTCAAGTATAGTCCCAGATACGTACACTGCTATAGATATTTCAAATGATTTAAAGATATTTTGGTTAGAATTTGTCCCATTGTTTTCCTCTAAATGCTGTGTAAACATATGAGTACCCAATGCTGGTGTGAACGTATGAGTACCCAATGCTGGTGTGAACGTATGATTACCCAATGCTGGTGTGAACGTATACATATCACATATAAAAAATATGCACGACTATTAATGCCATTTTGAGGAAATCTGGGTGCGTTTTTTCTTTCTGAGCATTTGAACTGCGATCAAGTTTTTTCGCCTTTAAATATCTTTAAACATCCTGACAGTCAGATCACTTGAGACAGTAAATGAAATCTCAAGATAGAACAGTATCCTCACATTGTAATAAAATCTTTAAAAACTTGACATAAACCTTTAATGTGAAGCCTCCATTGAGTCTAACAAATGCTAAATATCATAGTTATGAGAGCTTTTTGTTTCACAGCTAACAAAAATTCATCTAAATCGAACTAAATGCAGCACAAAATAGAATGTTCAAACTACTGAAATTTACCTATTAAGATGCTTGATGTGGAGGCTTTGTTTGAAAAGAAAGTCCTGGCTTGCCCTGATGTTACACCAGAGCAGTTAGCATAGCCTATAAACATTAAACTATTGATGAATATCTTGAGCTATATTTTTCAATAATTGGCCGTAGAGATAAATGCATTCCACATGCTGATGAGGCTACGCAACTTGGTTGTAACGTAACATTTTGTACCTTAATCAAGTGAAAAAACTACCATATTTTTTCTGCAGTCGTAAGGAGTATTCAATTGGAATAAAATGCCACCCATGTGCCATATACATGTACACATACCCACAACGTGTAGGGAATCTGAAAGCGCCCTAGAAGTGATAGCAGTTTGTTTTTTTCCTAAAAAGTTGGAAGTTATGAACCTGACACTCATTGACCAGTACTCTCTTCAGTGCTCACTGTGTGTAGTTATAGCAAGAGGAATAAGATCGCCAAGAAATATCTCAAACATGAAATTTGACTGTTGCTGACAGTGTGTATTGCCAATTCGTTTCAGGTGGCGGTTAATCTCAGTGAATCACCTCCTCGCACTGTTGAAAATCGAGGAAAAATACAGATTGAAGCAGTCGAGTCTACACCACATGCGCTGTCATCTGTTGATTCTGATGAGTTAGACATTACTCGGTCTTTCTCAGATCCGTTTGCTATTTACCAGTTAGAGGAGGGGGATGTTGACATCCAAACAGCCAGGAGTGTCCAAGGATGTCATGATCAGGATGATATAAATGGAGGGGTTACTCTAGACAATTCTGATACTATAGCCTCTGAAGATTTTTCTAGCCTAGCTAGGGATGTAGCTATTCCTCAGTTAACCTCATCAAATTATGCAGAGGGGAGCTCACCATCAAACGTTCTCACTTCTAGGGATAATACTGACTCTGTTGTGAAAGCTAGCGACACTAATCAGGCAGAGTCTAACAGCTCATGCACAGCAAGTGCCGATGCTTATGCAATGAGGGACAAAGCGCGTAATACCCAGAAAGTTTCTGAATCTGAAACCACGCAGGCTCAAGTAAAAAGCTGTGATGACCTTGCAATAGATATGCAATATGCTGAGAATACACATGGTAGTGAGGAGATGAAAGGCCGAGGTGTGTATGGAAAAGATGGAAATGATGTAACCATCATCAAAAAAAATAATCTGAAGTTTTGCATGTTTATTAGTTGTTACTTTTATGAACACTTTCATTATTTACCTCCAGACTTTCCTCTGCTTTCACTTTCACCAGAAAACATAAGTAATGTAGCTTGAAAGCACAAATAAATCCAATCATTTTTTTTAGAAAAAGTGAAAGATGAATCATCGGTGTCATCAACCAGCACTGATGGCACTCTCATTACTAGTTCATTGGAGAATCCTCCCGTTCCAAGGCACTCCATACTGAGAGCGTGTGGTGATATTAAAAATGGTAAATAGTAAATATGGAAATATTCTTTGTGAAATATTCAATGTTAACGACTCCAACATCCAAAATATATTATAAAAATACATTTATACCCATGATACACACATCTTTAATGATCATATATCATTGTACATGCTCTGCACATCTGCAACAATTATGTAATAACATATTATTGCCAATACCGGAAACTGTCATAAAACAATATATTGTTTTTGTATTATACACATAAACAAGTACAGTAGTATTGTAGTATTAATTTTAATTTTAGTGTTTCTATAGATTATATTGGTATGTATCTTGGTATGTAAATATAGGATTTAAACGCACTGTAAATATTCATGGCGTGGTTTCACAATTCAACTGTAGTATAAAAGAGCCAACAGAGTTATATAATGATAATATTTATTGATCACATGACTTTCCTTCTGGAATGTTCCTTATTTAACAGAACTACTGTATATAAAGGATTGTAGAACGTAATAAAAGTGAAATCTATGCATGTAAGAAAAGTGACTAATATTATTACTAGCTCAGTTTTTTCATATATTCCTATGAATAAAGAGTAAGTAATATATTATTTACCTCAACTATAAGTCTACCATTAAACTGTGTTGTTGAAGTTCTTACTACATCTCTCACTCTCTTGTCTATATGTTGCAGTATAACTTTGACATGGTACTTGCTTGTTCAAATGTTAGCCAAGATTTGCTCTATACATCATCAGCACCTGACTACTAGATACTTAGACCCTCAATAGCTCGGGTAAAGAAAACAGGCTATCAATAGCTGAACAGGCTGAACAATTTTGCTATTCAAACATACGAATGGGTTGCTAATCAACTAAAAAAGGTGGTCTAAAAAAAATAAAAAAAACTAATCAACTGGGTCAGCATAAGTTATTAACAATGACTCAGGTTAGAGCTGAACTGCTGCCGACATCACACAGCTGACCGGGATCTTTGCATGCTGACTGCTGTAAAGAATTTTGAATTACATAAAAAAATATTATGTTTAATCTTTGACCTTGACATCAGACTAGGTGTAGCTGCTGATAGGGTAACTGTCAGCGGCTTTATAAAGGAAGGCAAGTATTTAAACCTGTGAGCAGCTTGCATGGCCCTACACTTAGACTGAGTTTTTCCATACCATGTGAGAGTAATGCATGAGGAGTATTCCCACTGCCCCTCTTTGCTCTGGCGTCAGAAATTCAGCATATTTATAGATTACCATGTAACTACAATTTATCAGGATTTAACTATTCAACATACTCTGAGCTGAGACTTTAATATAAATAAAATGAATGAAATAAATAAGTAAAATGACTTACATTAATATTCAAGAATATGGTGAAAACTCTATACATAAATTATCTGATAAAACAATAATACAGCATGCACAAGAAATATAACAAAATAAAATATAACATAAGACGGTATAGTATTTAGCTATTAAGTAAAACCTCTGGCTCCAGAGAGTACCAGAATTAGTGAATGGACACAAACGGTAACAGTTACTGGAGATGATATAAATATTATAACTAAAAATAAAAAGGTAACTAGGTGCACTTTATGATTTCATACACTCACCTTGAAATTTCTTTATAAAAGGAGTAGATGACTCCATCAGGATGCTGTATCGTTATAAAAACAAAAACGTTACTTATTTAGTTATTAATGTTTTGCTAGCCTCAAAAAGGGCACGGCTAGAGCTTGTTGCAATGAGTCAGTGCTTGAATACTATTAATTGATAGGAAAACCCAAAGTGACATAAAATTATTTCTACTGTTTTAGTTACTAACAGCTGGTTTTCATTCACTGCTACAAGAAAAATGTGGTGACCCAACTATTCTCCTACTGTGTCTGGCATGTGTTCATACATTCGACCTTGTCATGTTCAGCTGCGGTTCACATGCAGAAATTCATAAACTGCCATATGTTCCTTTAAATATTAGAAGTTTACCAAAATGATTGAATTTCAATATCAATTTGAATAGCTACCAATTTCAATGTATTGAATAATTCTGGAAACCTAGTCAACAGATCTTACCAATGAGCTCCAGAGTTAATCACTTGGATTCAGGAGGAGATCACACCGACTAACTTGTTACCTCATTAATAACTAGGGCTCTGGCAGTCTAGTAAGCTATGAGAGATCATCATGTGTGCCAATAAAATACAAACAATTACTCTACCATCTATACTCAATAATTCTAAACTACTGGAAGGTAAACAAGAAGCACACATGGTATTGATGCAGAACGCTGCGAGTTCATATCCTGCGTGATATAATCTTTTTTCAAATGTAACCCTGCGCTTTTATACAGACAGACATGGTTCTTATTATAGTAAATATTACAAGTAATACCCATCAGTCACATTGTTGTTGATAAATTTGATGATGCTTCATGTATATAGAAACCCTTGTTGAGTAGCAAGAGCAGCCCGTATTGTAAGCACTCACCTCTATTATATGCTCTGGTTAATAAGTATTTGCTTTGCTATTGTTACCTGCTTATCTTTGCCAAAACTTAGAAAATCAACTAGCTTTAAAATAATGTTTACATTACGAGCCTGCAGAAAGCATGTGCTCCTAAAGCCTGGTTCCCATATCGGCTGCGAGACTCCGGCGGTAATAATGTGCAGCAAATCGTTTGCGACGCTAGGCTCCGGTGGCTTCTGTTCACATAAAGCTGCATCGCTAATAACCGAATAAAGAATGTTCGCTCGCTATGCTGTTTCGATAATGCTGACCTTTACCTGTACAGTGCACTTTGAGAAGGTTTTGCCCGCGGCTCTCGCAAAATTTGAATAGCTCTAAACTCTTGCGTTGACTGCCGGCAACTACCGGCGGTACCCGGCGTGTAGGTTCACAATTCATCTCTGATAGCCTGCAGTGCTGTCGCCGGTGCTGTTGCCGGTGCTTTGCGGCATATATTGGAACCGGGCTTAATAGATATTGATATCCCACCAAATGTAGGGGTCAACATATTTATATTGGTTATAAGACCTATAAAAAATAATGCAGCATAAATGATTTGAACTCGTGATTGTCAGCCCGCAAGACCAACCCACCAATTACTGCGTAACCCAATTGCCTTCCATGTGTTAGAACTATTGTGCATATGCTTATTATCTGCCCTTTTATTTGACACTCCTGTCATGCTCTCAAACCAAACTAGACTGCCGAGGTACCACTAGCTTTTGTTATAATGAAAGTGTGTATGTCCATCTATCTGAAGTCACAGTTAGAAGTTGGGATAAAATATTGCTTCATACTGGATTCACACTTGTGACACTCGGTTTAGTAGTCAAACACTCTAACACCTGCACTAATCAAACAACCTGAGTACCTCATCACTCATCATCAACATCATCGCACACTCCAATGGAGACATCTACAAGATCAACAGGTCCACTGACTCTTTATTTTGACAGTCAAGGCTCCTAGCTGTATGAAGTGCAGGCCACAGGGCTGAGAAAAACATAAACTGAACATAATTGAAACTAAAATAAACTGACAGATTCAACAGTGATGTATGATTGGGTGCAAAATAATTTTGCATCACGTTGTTCTTCTAAAAGTACACGTAAAAGTATAGAGGCAATTTCATGGCAGGTCTAAACCTCATGGGCTTACATAGAGCAAAACCATTCATCCTGTCTACTGGTGTCAATACGCGACTGTTGGCATGTAATGCTTATCAATCAACATCTGCTGTTAGCCCTGTCACTATCTCGGTCTATGCATTTATCATGCCTTGCAATAAATAATTGTTTTGATAGACTTTAACGCATAGCGTAATATCCTTACACTCATGCAGGCAATCGTACTAACATGTAGTTATTTTCACCGTAAACATAAGTAATCGTGGCAGCATATAGGCTATTAGCCAATAACGTACGAATATCAATGATATATCGATATACGCACCGGCACCTTACGCCTAGAATAGCTTAATGCTAGGGTCACGGGCAATACATTAGTCACTGAAGCGCGCATTTCGTTTGCAATTGTTGTTTACAACCGAAAAGTCCCACCATAGTACAGGAAAAAGCAGGTAATCTGCGACTATGTATTTATTTCCATCACATTGACTGTAGAGTAACCATGTTTCTACAAAGCTCAAATAAAAAACGCTTAGCCTACATAACTGATTTATGCAACTCTTGCTTAAAAACCCATGGGTGGATATGGAGAATTTACGTTATGTATAACTAAAAACTAACACAAATCCACACACGACATCAGTGTTGAATGTGCTTTGTCATTTTAATCTATTTTGACTATATTATTCAGTTTACACACTTTTGCTTAGCTTGTGGGAACTGAATTGATCATTACTGGTTCAAGTACTAGAGAAGGTTGTTGTATGGAAATACTGTGAAAACAAGATACCGATAGGGAATGTAGCCAGACCACAGGATAAGCATATAATACGTTCAAGCAGCAAGACGCCAAAGGACATTAAAAGATTCGATAATTAGAAAATGTCAATTGAAAATTATGAACTTCAGAATTGGAAGAAATCAATCATAGAAATTGCGTCAACACTAGATAGAGAACATGCCAAAGAGAAACCGAAGCAGTTAGACCTACCAACCACTATCATCAAAAGGCCACCATAAAACATTAGAGACGAGTCAAATGAGTCACATATAGATCTGCCACTTCTGTCAAACATGACCTAGATACCAGGAGTAAGTCACGAGCTCCACCCTACATGTCAACATCACATGCACCAGCTGAAGACTTAGGCAAACAAGATATCTTCACACGCCTGACAGAAAGCATCGAACCTTAACACTCTACCTACACCCACAGGCTAACCATCCTACATGCCAGACATCTATAAAAGAGAACAGCTCCAATGACTCAGCACCTCCTCTATCCCCATCTCTATCTCCGGCTCTAGCTTGAGTTCTGGCTCTCTCTCTTCCCGAGACCCCATTGGACGCTTTCCCATCTGCCTGCTGAGGAACCTTTCTCTTTTCTCTACCAATGGAGCCTCCTTCTCCTCCACCAGCTGAGCCTCCTCTACGCCACTATCTCAACTGTCGACACTCTCTACCTATGACCTCTCACGACTCTCGTTTGACTATCGAAACTCGCAGCCGCATGGACCGAGCCAAGCAAACACAGACGACCGTTCGAGTAAGGATGTAATTTTTATTAGCTCTTCTAATTGTTTTGTCATTAATGTTATTGTTTTAGAATTTTGTTAGTTGTGTATTTTAATCGTTTGACTTATAGAATAAAGAAGTAACTTGTACTGGTAAATATCAGCATTACTTACGATAGCTTAACACCTTCACTATACCTGAACCAGTAATAATCAAATTAGCACCCACAAGCTAAGTAAAAGTGCACAAACTAAACATAGTCAAAATAGAATAATATGACAAGCAAATTCAACACTGATGTTGTGTGTGGATTCAGATTAGTTATGCATAACATAATTTCTCCACAACCACACATAAAAAGGTGTTAAGCTATTGTAAGTGCCAAGTTATGGCTAGATTAATTGGTTCAAAGTGTATGATTATATTTTATAGGCCTAGTATAAAAACAATGGCTGCTGGAAAAATACGTTTTTCGACCGAAAATCCTCGAAACTAAACGAAATGACATAACATCACTCTTTCTTTAAACAAAAAAGAAATCAAGCAGAAAAGCTAAGCAAGTATGAGTATTAAACATATGAAACCTACGTAGCAAAAAATTAAAGCCAGACATGACTATTTATATAACACTCAATAAACTAACCAAGTTGGGGGTACGAAAAACTATATGAGTACTAGTAGGTACTAGTAGTACTAAATGATTACTAGTACTAAACAGAAACAACGACGAAATAACTAAAAGGATGATTATTGAAACTACCAGTTAGAAATCAAAATCAAACTAAAACCTTTTGACAGGTTTATGTTTGGAAGAATTTAGTCTTTAAACCTAAGCAGCTTTCCCACAATTTTGCCTGACCTAGTTAATGGCACTCATAAATTTGACTCTTAAAACTTTTCAAAGTCTGCACCTAGCGTTGCTTTGCTGGTAGAGGAATTGCCCATAGCTATGTCTCTGTAGGAGAGAGTCGTGTTGGATTTTGAAACAACTTTGGGAGTTGAATGGCATGATTACTTACCACGATCTGGTTTATGGCTTTGCGCTACTTCGCTTTCTCAACTTTGCTCTACTAACCCTTCAGTTGAATCTGGTCGCAACTGCTCTCTATTTCATTTGATCATTATTCCAGTAACATCATTCTCTATGTTGTATGACTGAGTGGATGTATCATGACTTACCAATGTTGCCTTTTCCCACTTTGCAAATATCTTAATCGTACTGGTTGACTAGTCTTTAGCAGTCTTCTCATGGAAAGTTTTGCCATCTTGTTGCATTTTCATCTTTTCTGTTTCGTTTATAAGTTCGGTATGTATGTCTTTCTGATCATATGCTCTAGGGCACGGACATCATCGCTTTATTGGGATCTCATCATAAAGGCTTTTGCTTTGTGAGGATTGTGCAGGGGATAGCAAATCTGTATCAATGGGTGTGTTTTGCAGCATCTGTAGGACATGCAAAATGCATTGTCCATCTTCTGCAGCTTTAATCATTGTTTTCTTCACTGTCTGTATGGCTCCCTCAACCAGTTCATTCAACCTTGAATAACCTTGGGCAAGAAAGTTTTGTGAGTGATGTCTATGTGCTTCATGAAAGTTTTGAATTCAGTTGAGTTGTACTGAAGGCCATTATCTGACTGAATTACGCCAACTCGGCCAAAATCTGCTAAATTTTTAGTAAATTCAGTAATTATTGTCTTCGTGGTCAAGTCGTCTGGTTTTGACACATTGACCCATTTCAAATAGTAGTCTATATTTAGTAGACATTGAGTGACTTGTGAGTGAAATATGTCACTGCCTATTATCTGCCAGGGATGATCAGGTATTTCGCTGGAAGTCAAAGGAGCATGGCATTGTGCTGTATCATGTTGCTTGCAAACTAAGCATGAGCTGATGCAGGCTTCAATTTGCATGTTTATGCCAGGCCGAAACAATGCAGGTATTGCGTGTTGCTTGGTTTTTGTGATGCCTTGGAGACTTTGATGTCGCTGACTGATTATTTCAGCTTGTTTGGCCTAAAGCACTATTAATCTTTTACCCAAGAACAACAGTTTATTAAACTCAGATATATTAACCTTATGTTGCCAGTCTGGCTTGACTGACTGACCAACCCATGAAACATTTGTGAGCTCTTCCGTAAGCTTGGATAAATAAACTCTGAATCATCAAGTATTGACACAAATAATTTGCACTTCCAACTTCAACTGAGCATATTTGACATTGAGTCTTCACCTGCGAAAGAACAATGTATGACAATTCCTGAGTCTTTAACAACCTTCCTGCGAAATTTCAAAAAGATGTACTCATTAGCATCAACTGATGTACTTAATAACTTACCTGGTCCAATTAAGTATTTCTTTTTTGGTCTCATCATGTGCTATACGCTATAACCCAAACAACATTCAGAGTATAGCCTAAGCACCTCGTCGCACATCATGAACATTGCTTATTCCAATGGAGACATCTATAAAACCAACAGGTCCGCTGACTCTTTTTTTGACAGTTAAGGCTCCTAGCTGTAAGAGACTGAAGTACAGGGCAGAAAAACATATAAACTTAATATAATTGAAGCTAAAATAAATTGACAGATGTTATTTGTTGCTGATCTGGTGTATGCTGACTGCTACAATGTTTCAACAGTCCTAATTCTGGCTGCCTCCTGTTATATTGTTGATATCCCTCTCCTTGTGCTTGACACTCTGTAGAGTTGCTGACTTCGTTGAATACCTGTTAGTATTTGTTGTAGCCAGTTACTCTCTTTTATATTAAGTGGTGTTGATAACTAATATCCATTATTTAGTTGGAATTTTATGTTTTCATTCCTAAGCTCTTCATTACAATGGCCAGATAATTCCCAATCCAATTGATGTCCCATACATTCACATCGCATCAGCTGTGATGGTTGGACAAATCCCATACTTGATATTTCCGGCAGCATAGCAATTGCTCTAGGTTTTCATATTTGCTGATTGGTCAAATATCGTTTTAAACCCTGACACATATTAGCCGTCAGGTGAAGCCAGACCCTAGCTTAAATATTCATGCCGAATCCGTCCTAATAATCTGCCATTTATTGGTTGCTTTGTGCGTAGCCCTCGGTCTTTATCAGTTTTTCCCAGCAGTGATCCTCATCTCAGTTCAATAACATTGGTTACACGCCTCTGTGTCATGTTTTTGGTTTTTCCGCTGAGTACATTTTGTGTGGCGGTCTCTTAATGCAGTGTCTCGTCGCGGCTAGTTAGTAGCTAGTCTTATTGTGCGACAGTTATTGGATGGCTTTCCATCGTTTGGCAAATTTGTCCCAGTTTGAGGAATGTCAATTATCCCTCTATCAGTTGTGATCTAGTCACCCCGGGGTTCATAATCGTATTTTCGTAGGTTTCTATAGTTATATACTCGTGCAATGGTCACCATGGTGCTGGAGTTGAATCATTTCATCTTAACAGTATTTAGCTGGATTGCATACTGGCTTGTTTGTCCTTTCATGTAAGTTGCCTATAATCATTCGAAATCCGTATATTCATAGTCACTTTTAAATATCTAGCCTTGTATATGCCATAGCATCAAGCTGTAAAGTACATGTATATATGTATATGTAAAGTTATTAGAAGGTCATTCGGGAAATATATTGTGGTTGCTGTATCATTGCGATAGTCAACCATATTGAATATAATTATATATATATATATATATTTGCTTATTAATTCATGTAAGTTGCTTATAATTATTCGGAATCCGTATATTCATAGTCGTTTATCTAGCTGTATATATGCCATAAGATCAAGCTGTAAAGTACATGTATATATGTATATGTAAATTTACATAATTTACATTAAGTTATTAGAAGGTCATTCAGGAAATATATTGTGGTGGCTGTATCATTGCGATAGTCAACTGTATTGAGTATAATTATTTATATATTTGCTTATTATTTCATGTAAGTTGCTTATAATTATTAAGGATCCAAACATTCTTTTTGTAGGTTTTATGTTATCAAGTTTTTTGATTGTTTTATGTTTTGATATATATATTCATGTTAAGCTGGGCGCTGTAAGCTATTTTTATTCGTACTCTCTCTCATCATCATAAATATAATTTGTCATCCGCTTTTGTTGTACGATCTCGTAGCTCATATCTTCTATTCACTCTATATAGTGGTCATTCTCTCACATTCCAGAATCAGTGTTTTCCTCTATATCTGGTATCTCCTTTGCGTTAGTTCTGTACGATGTACGAGGGTGAAACATTTTCATGTACAAGTTTTAATCGCTTTACTGAAACTCAGCTTGGTTTTGCAAAGGGCTTGATACACGGTACTATGTTTGCTGTGACATCTGTTCGATACAAAGTATGAAACAGGCTCAGGTACTGACTTGAAAGGGCTCGGCTACAATTTTTGCCAATCTCAAGTCTGAATAGGTAGCATCTACCTCCTATTTTGAAAGATATGTCTGTTGCTTGTTGATTGTAATAGTCTACATGTTTTAGTTTGAGAAATTCTTATATTTCTTGCATTCAACAGCCATATAAAAAATATACGCACAAACCACGTGTAAGTTGGTGAAGTCAAGCTACTAGCAGTTTTACACAGAGTATGAATGACAGCCAAAGACACTGAAATATTTAAAAACATTTTTTCCTAGGTGTTATTGACCTCTGACAATCTTTCTTCAGTGTTTCTACCTTGACTTTCTAAAGTCTGAGTGTCTTCTCACTAAATTATTACACAGACTGTTACTTCTATCTCTACAGGATGGTGCTGCCTCGATGTAGAAACAGCGCTAATTTTTTAATTTTCCGATTCGTGAGAGTTTAATCTTCCCCCATCATGACACTCTCTCATACGGTTGAGCTCGGCGACAAAGAAATCATCAAGATAATAGAGGAGTACCTAGCAAATAAACAGGTTGATATTGCCCTCATATGCTTGGAGAAAGAGAGAGTCGGGAATCATTAATGGTATGTCCTGAATATGGTTCTGGTTGAAAGGGATACCTCGTTGTCATAAACCATGTCTAAAACCATTCATAGGCTTGTCTCTCCGTCAGACCTTCCACCAACAAGTTTGCTGAAAACTAAGTTAAAATTCAAGTAATAGTATTCTTTTCTGACCTTCGCGCTATTACAGTGTGGTAATTATATAATAATTGTATGATAATTACATAGTATTACATAATAATTGTATGATAATGACATAATATTATATAATAATTGTATGATAATCGCATAGTATTATGTAATAATTATATGATAATTACATAATATTATATAATAATTGTACGATAATTACATTATTTTGTAATAGTCGTATGATAATTGAGTAATATTATGTAATAATTGTATAATAATGTAACTATTATATAATAATTGTATGATAATTGAATAATATTATATAATAGTTGTATGATAATTGAATAATATTATATAATAGTTGTATGATAACAACACAATATTATATAATATATAAATAATATTGTACAATAATTGTATGATAATTACACAATATTATATAATACTTGTATGATAATTACATAATATTGTATAATAATTGTATGCCGTATAATCTTAATGCGGTATGATCAAAGCCCTGTCTGGCTGTCTGAAGAGACAGGTAGATTATGAAAAAAGGATTTCACCAGGTGGGATTTGAACTCGCCACATTTAGCTCAGTAGACAGACACTCCAACATCTACACCATTTGACCGTTTTGGCTTATTACACAATAACTAGTACAGTTTTTGGTCTTGTGCACCGTAAGATAACGTAATCACTCATCACTATCGTTTTGTAGGGAAAGACGGGGCACAGTAAGCCAATTTTGGTTTGTTTCTCAAATAAAATATAAGTGACTGCTTGAATTGAGCTTAAACTTGGTCTATAAAAATTTAACATGTTGTTATTATTGTATTTGAATGGTAATGATTCACTTTGGATCAATCGCGAGATTTTATTGTTTTTGCAACATTTTACACCTGGCTCACTTTGCTCCACTACCGAGGCAAGGTGAGCCACCCAATGGGGCAAAGTGAGCCATAGCAATAAATATGTGATTTGATTGCACATAATATATATTTGATATCTTTTAACTGTTTTAAAACATTGAGTGTGACAATTGTCTAACTAAATTTGACTTATGACTAAGACAGAACATGGTAAACTAATTATACATAGTTTATAACATAAAATGTGGGAGCAAGTCGTATGAGCATTATCGTGAAATAATGTAGTAAAAAGTGTGTCGCCTACAGTCTCTATCAGCAGTGTTATTGAGAATAGTTTATCTTACAGTGTAAGCAGATAAATCTACTCTGAATGTAGTTCGATTTCTAACCCTCAGAGTCCCACCAGTGTTTACTGGCTGCCCTAAAAATATAACTATAGATTCAAAGTCAACATCATACACGTCTTCCTCCTCTGGATAAACAAAGCAGTTTCCAGCTTTTCTTATGAAACTGATGGTAACTGAGTTTTCATTACATTTCATGACTCTTCCTGCATAATAAACATTAAAGATTGACTTGCAACAAAATTCACATTACAGTTATTTGCTATCAAAACATTCACCATGTCTTACTCTGCTGTGTTGTAGTTGCAAAATAGGTGGAAATGGATTTACAAACTCTTAAAAGCTCAAAAACGAACAGTTAATCGCGGTCATTACGAGACCGCCATAAATTAGAATCTCTTTCCAAAACGGCTCAAATGGGACGTAACTGTACCAGATGGCTTCTGTTTACACTTTCACGCAACCTCATTCGTCGAAATATTTTCACAAATATACTTCATGCATTCAATGAAACCATGTCTATTGTCCTCACATGTCTATTTCATCGTCATTGTAATGCTGTCACTTTCAGCACTGATAACTTATAACCTACCGTGAGAATTTGTTTAATTTTTTAACCTTAGCTCGAAGGAGTACATATCATTGTCTGGTAAACATGACGAGCCTGTTGGTCACCTGTGATAATCAAAATATGTTGCAAAAATTATTCACGAAGTATGGGTCACATGATCAGATTACGACTAGATGATTAGTTCAAGTCGAAACAAAACTGTAAAGTAGCGATCATCTATATTTGATACGGTCTTTTGATACCAAATAACTGTAATGTGAATTTTGTTGCAAGTCAACCTTAGCCAATTCCGTACCAAACTAAAACATGATTATTGATGTTAATATTGTCCCTAGTAGGAGGTACATCTTTACTTTCATCTTTATCTGGACTTTCTTCATCAGAACACAATAATTATTAGCCTAACTCTTCTTCCTCTGATGAAGAATCTGTTTGCTCTTTTTTCTTAGTTTTTCTTGTCTTGTTCTTAGTCACAGTTACTTTGGATGTTTTTAGCGTAGATCTAATCCAAGTAGACACATGTTGCTACACTTTAAACACCGGCTCACCTGCTTTCTTGTTTCTTGACCAGCTTGGTGGAATACTCAAGTCATTAGCCATGCTGTATTTGTAAGCTAGTTCACATACTTTTTCAGTAGATAAACCTTAAAATCTGTTGTCTAGATTTTTTAAATGGCTAGCCAACTCTTCTTACTTCTCATGCAACACCTGAGATCTACGAGATCTCTCATTCCTGCGCGAAGAGACGGTCACTTAGACGATGTTGTACAATAATGCAGTAACTTAAACAACTTTTTAGTTAAATGTAAGATTAGCTTGGTTAGATGCCAAGCTCATAGAACATGGTCACAAATTATTTAAATTATATCTATAAATTAAACAGGGTACATAGAACACTTGGGCACCTGCTTGTCCTGTCATGTGGAAAAAATACTTTTTCTGGAATATCCTTGATGTGCACCAAGCGATTAGCTAGCCTTGGATGAGAAAAGAAAATGTGGTGCATTCTTCTCTTGAGGTTGAAAGGTAGTTTTGTCAACCCAGTTTATCGTACATCACAGTGTGAGAAGGAAATTTATCACAAACTCTCTTGTACACTAGAGTACAGGGTTACGATGCATTAGAACGGAACTGCGTCAACGAAGTGCAGTACGCAATAATTTTGCAATACATTACAACTTTCTAATTCACAGTAGACATCCACTGCTACTGTGCTCCTGTTTCACATTGCCCATTGCTATATATTGGGCATTCACTTTTATGAAGCATTACCTGACAGGCACCACTTCACGCACGCATGCTCTGAATGCACATTCTTCATAACATGAAACTGCTTGTGTACTGCAACTGCTGATTAGTATGAAGTTGATACTGTGGACCAGCTGACAATCCTGACTTTCCAAGCCTCTATACTGCATTGTGTACCATTTTTCACATACTGTGTTTAGCCAGTTCATGTAGGATACTCCTACTCTCACATCCTTTCATAATAGGAAGTCAGTCTGGCATTATCACAATTCTGATCGATGCAATTGAGGTTTTTGTGTTGTATTCTCTATAACATAATATGTTAAAAACGAAATAGATTTTTGCATTTCAACCATATAGCTAATTGTGATCAATTTGTTTGCCCACTCGTACTCAACTTTGACAGCATTCACATCTCGCCATCGTGCTGTGGTCGTGTCAAAGTCAACTCAATATTTGATTTTGTGATGAGTTTTCACAAAAATTGTGCTTAGGATGTATGTATGGTGTACTACTAACATTCCTACTACACCTTGCACTACGAAATACACATTAGCAACACTCTCATAACATCTAGCACTGCACATTGTGCGGAAGGCAACCTAGCCACTGTATCAATACCACTTATCCCACGACCAACCACGAGCGAAGCGATTGTTTGAGAGCTTTATGATAAATGCGTATGTGCACACAACTCACGAAAATTATTTATGAACAGCCGTCGCAAACCTTTGTACCGAAATCTCATCAACAAATTTAATCATTTTTCAATGGAGTCGTTTAAAGAATAGAGAAAGCATAATATTATTATGATTTATTAGTTATCTTGAGGTGTTGACTGATGTTCTGAAAAAAGAATCAAGGAGATTGACCCCCTAGAAGCTGAGATATAGACAGCCAAACACAGGTCTACCTAATAAAGAATCAGAGGAAAACCCTTCGAAAATCCCGAAAACTATGACATATAAAATCGACTTAATGGTCATGTGCCGGAGTTGCGCACCCTTACCGCCGTTACTTATAATGATTGTTTTGGCTACGAGATGTGAAACGCTTCTCGCGATAGTAAATAATTTACATACTAGCTCTGGTTTCTCAGGAAAATCATCCAAACATTGTGTGGTAAAGGCATTTGCCCACAACCCCTCGTCATGATTTTTTAAAGCAGAAGAGCAGATTTTGACTATTGTGCTTCAAATTTTAACTCGATCTCCACGGATATGCTCCGAAGATCATCTGTTCAACGAACGGCGCGTGTATAGTCTATATGCGATATCCGCGATTGCAGTTTTTTTAGAATACGAAATAGGAATGGGACTTTTTGTTCCTTCATCATTTTTCTACTGTGTATCTACTGCAGCATTCAGTTGATTTTCATGATTATCGTCACTATTAACAGACTGGAAGTTCACTACAGCCATAATCTTAAAAAGACTAACTTGACCGTGCTGCTCTTGCTATAAGAAAAAAAAACGATAACTTTTGCTTTGATTTTTCTATTGATCTATTATCTTATATATGATTATTTTTTATGATTTATATAATATTCATAATGCATATTATACAAAATAATAATATAACTGCGTATAGAATAAATGATGTAACTAATATAATTTGTAGAAAATTCCAAATGATAACCGAGATTGATTTAATTGATTCTATTTATTAGCTATAGTTAAAAAATCTGAACAACGCTAAAGATGAGTCTGAATAGGGAAGCTAAGTAGGAGAACAACAAAACTGAGCTGAACTAGCAAGATAGCGAAATGTTGCGAAATAATAGATGCGTGTAATTATTTTATGCTAAAACTAATCTACACGTCAGAGGGACTGGTTCGGAATTCTAGGAGCGATGATTGTTAGGCCCAATTTGATTGTTCTATACTTCCAGGGATTAAACCAATTAAAACGCCGTGATTGTTATAGGAGAGCGCATTAGTTGGCTTAATTGACCAATGACACACAAGTCGATTTCATACGTCATATATTGATGATTACCAAAACACTTTTGTTTTTTGGTAGACCTGTGTTTGGCTGGCTATATCTCAGCTTCTGGTTGGTCAATCTCCTTGATTCTTTTTTTAGAACATCAGTCAACACCTCAAGATGAATAATAAAGCATAATAATATTATGCTTTCTCTATTCTTTAAGTATAATAACGATACAAAACACATATAAACCTTTTTAAATATATTGCCAAGTCTTTGAAATTTGTAGACAATATCCTACAACTAACCCATCTGATCGGATTATACATAAATGGACAGATTAATTTAGCCTAAAATCGTCATTAAAACTTTGACAGGCTTTTTTTCATCAAAGTTAAGACCGGACAACGAAACGCCGACAAGGCCGCGCGATAGAGAGTAGAACTATTAAGTCGTGTGCATTTTACGAGAAAAACGTGCACATTTCACCAGTCTATGGCATTGTCCAATTGCTGAAGGTTTCTGTAACTAACGTAGAAGTACTGAAAAGTAATAGTTTTTTTGCCGATTTCAAAGTAACCGACATTTTGGACACTTATAATGATTACTTTGGTATTCCAACTGGTGTTCGAAGCAGTGAAAGTAAAGGAAATGACAATGATATTTCTCTAACGATTCTTATAAGATTATTACAATATTTAATTATAAAAATAATTATTCGATTTTAAAAGATTTAATTATAAGAATAATCATTCGAATTTACAAGATCGAAGTATATAGTGACCGATGTTGGGCAGTATGTTACTGTTATTATTTTTTCTAAATAATTTTGTTAAATAGATATTCTAAAAATCTAAATAAATATCACAACTTCTTGATATTGGTTGCTATGACGTTTTGAAATGTAAACGAAATCGTGCATTGGTTTTCTATTATTACTGTATTACTATATTAATAATATTGGTTATTCTAATAATATCAGTGCATTTTACTTCTAATATTGCATTTCTCCTATTGCAGAGGAGAGAGATATATAATATTTTCCTTTTATTGTTGTTGTCTGTTGTACATAATAATGCCCAGTACATTACAGCTACCATTGCAGTTACCTATAATTGCACTGCAGTGCCATTTGATTGCCAATATTGCATTTCTCAACCATCAGTACCCTTTCTTTTTTCCAATATCATTTTGGTCGTGGGCTGTATGACAGGGAATTTCTAATTATGAAATTCATGTTGAACTTTCATGCGCATACTAGTAGACGTACCACTAGTAAGTTGATTTGTGGGAAAGAAAAGTTGTAACAATACTTCAGTTTATTTAGTTTTTAAGAAATTATCAGAACAAGTTAACCTTTTATGTCCTATGTTTGACTATGTTAGTGTAAATCTTTCGCATAACTAAGGAGGTTGTTTTTATTCTTACTGATTTTTCATACATCGTCTAGGTGACCATCTCTTTGAACAGGAATGAGATGTCTCATTCACGATTCTTCTGTGTTTTCATGCTTTGAATGGGTTAGGAATTGCCCTACCATTTCATCAATTCGGAGTTGCACTATTTAGATCATTCCAAGATGAGCGATGTATTCCTCAAAATAAAACTTGTTAGAGTTTTTCTAACTTTTTTCATATCAGGGTCACTTTTCAATTCATGAGTAGCCAATCGCCAGATCAAAATAAAAAATTATTTCATCATCTTCATATGAGCAACCCATCATTCGCATGTAAATATTAATATGAAAGTAACAGGTCCAGATGAAATGGTATGGAGAAGCAGTAGAATGTTTTTGTAGCCGATACCCGCATAGCTGTGTGAAGTACGCTGAAATATTTTTTACCTCTACTGGGGAGAGCTTAGCTGAGTATTATCAAATCCGATCCATCAGCAGTCAGCATTTCTGTGATACTGAATAGTACTCCCACCTTCAAGAGACAAATACCCTCACATAAATTTATCGAAGCGAAATGGTCTGTAATAGGTTTGGATTCGTCTGTTCTTGTGATTTGGAGTGGAAGCAACTCCAAATCTATTCAAATCATGGAAACGCTCTGATTCTCAGGTGCTTTGATTCTGCTCTCATATTAATTTGTGATATTTGTAGGTGTTTTCTCAAAAGATGGACTTTTTCTCCGGCAGCTGATTCTTGATGGTCACTGGGATGACGTGCTTGAGTTCCTTCTGCCGCTCCATGGGGTGGAGGGCTTTGACAAAAACGCTGCCTTTACCTCATTTACAAGCATAAATTCCTGGAACTCCTTTGCATAAAGTTGGATCCTGGACCGTTACAGGTAAGTTGTCCTGACAGGTCATTACATGTGATAGTATCTGACAGGTCATTACATTTGAGAGTGTCTGACAAGTCTTTACAGGGTAGTGTGTCTGACAGGCTATTACATGTGAGAGTGTCTGACAGGCCATTACATGTGAGAGTATCTGACAGGCCATTACATGTGAGAGTGTCTGACAGGCCATTACATGTGAGAGTATCTGACAGGCCATTACATGTGAGAGTGTCTGACAGGCCATTACATGTGAGTGTGTCTGACAGGCCATTACATGTGAGAGTGTCTGACAGGCCATTACATGTGAGTGTGTCTGACAGGCCATTACATGTGAGAGTGTCTGACAGGCCATTACATGTGAGTGTATCTGACAGGCCATTACATGTGAGTGTGTCTGACAGGCCATTACATGTGAGTGTGCCTGACAGGCCTTTACATGTGAGTGTGCCTGACAGGCCATTACATGTGAGTGTATCTGACAGGCCATTACATGTGAGTGTGTCTGACAGGCCATTACATGTGAGAGTGTCTGACAGGCCATTTCACGTGGGAGTGTCTGACAGGCCATTACACGTGAGTTTGTCTGACAGGCCATTACATGTGAGTGTGTCTGACAGGCCATTACATGTGAGGGTGTCTGACAGGCCATTACATGTGGGAGTGTCTGACAGGCCAATACATGTGAGTTTGTCTGACACTCACATTACATGTGAGTGTGTTTGACAGGCCATTACATGTGAGAATACATATAATTATAGTTACAACTACACGTGCCATGAAGTTGTCACTCATTGACTCACTGTTTTCTAAAAAACACTTTTAGTTCTGATGCTACTTTGTTTGGATGTTTAGTTTCTTCAGTTTTTGTATTTTCGATTAAACACAGTCTGTTTCTGACATCTGTGATTGGCTAATGTCTTCCTTGGCTGTCATTCCATCATCATCCCTGTGGTTGGCTAGCAATCATTATTTTTTCATTTTGTTCATACAGAACCATGACTCCACATTGGACGAGGTCGTCAGCTGCCTCACTGAGTTAGAGCATCTTTGTTCTGATAGTAAGGAGTATGACAACTTGTGCTTTCTATTGACTCTTCCCTCCATTTCCTCTGATCAGGCCTACAAGAATTGGAACCCTTCCAGCGCCCGTATCAACTGCTTTAACGAGGTCGGCTCTCCATGTTGTTTTATTGCATGGGGTTACTTAGTCAGTGGGGTTATTATCTACACTCCTTGCTTTGTACAGTTACATGCTCTCCATGTTCCTATTGCATGGGGTTACTTAGTCAGTGGGGTTATCATCTACACTCCTTGCTTTGTACAGTTACATGATCTCCATGTTCTTATTGTTTGGGGTTACTTAGTCAGTAGGGTTATCATCTTCACTCCTTGCTTTGTACAGTTAGATGCTTTCCATGTTCTTATTGCATGGGGTTACTTAGTCAGTGGGGTTATCATCTACACTCCTTGCTCTGTACAGTTACATGCTCTCCATGTTCTTATTGCATGGGGTTACTTAGTCAGTGGGGTTACCATCTACACTCCTTGCTTTGCACAATTACATGCTCTCCATGTTCTTATTGCATGGGGTTACTTAGTCAGTGGGGTTATCATCTACACTCCTTGCTTTGTACAATTACATGCTCTCCATGTTCTTATTGCATGGGGTTACTTAGTCAGTAGGGTTATCATCTACACTCCTTGCTTTGTACAGTTACATGCTCTCCATGTTCTTATTGCATGGGGTTACTTAGTCAGTTGGGTTATCATTTACACTCCTTGCTTTGCACAATTCCACTTCAGTACTAACATTTGTAACTATACAGTAATCCATCACTACTTCCTGGCTCACCATTCACGGATTCAATACTTCACAGTAGAAAATTTTTGTTAAAATCGAGAGAAAATTAATTAAAAACCATTTAAAAAGTAAAATACATAAGACACATCAATCTCATGAATTATAAACATGTGACTTCCTTCTCACAACGAACCGAGTTAACACAAGTATGAATATTCAGGTCAGATGAAGTCCAAACTACGTTCATACTATGTAAGTGTATTCTGTGGTTTTAAATACTGGGACTGGGGTTGAAATATAAACTGTAGGTCAATCAATATAATTTCAAATTACTTATTATATAAGAAATCAATACAATATGCTTAGAAAGCAGTGTAAGTGTTTTGGTGTTAAAATTTTGGCTCTTACATATACTTTAAAACATAAGCTTTTATTTAGCAAATTTTCACTTATCACTGGGACGCCGGTTCCCCTTGACAACCTTATATCAACTGTACTTGAATATTCCATGTACACAGTTAGTATAGATAGCATGAGTTCCATTAACTTTGGCTGTGCTAAATGATAGATAAAACCTTAGGCCTTAGTGAAGTTTTGATCACACATAGCCTAATGATACAATTGAACAACATTTTTACCATGAGGGTAAATTTATCAAAACCATTGCTTGGCGAGGAGGTTTTTAGCCCTACCAGCAATAACTACAACCTGTACAGTATATTGAGCAAAAATTACAAATCATGGATGTAGGGAATGTTTAAACACGATGTTTGAGAAGGTTTTATGTTCTTATTTTGCTGTCAATATTGTCTCTGTTCTTTCAGCTATACCCACTGGTCAGCAGGTTCATCGGGCTTGAAAAGGCAGCACCGAGCAATTCATCAGCTAAACACGACAGACTAGTTAACCTGCTTGCTAAAGGTCAGTTTTCAGACTAGTTAATCTGTTCACTATAGGTGTGTTTTCAGACTAATTAACCTGCTCACTAAAAGTCAGTTTTCAGACTAGTTAACCTGCTCGCTAAAGGTCAGTTTTTAGACTAGTTAACCTGCTTGCTAAAGGTCAGTTTTCGGACTAGTTAACCTGCTCACTAAAGGTCAGTTTTCAGACTAGTTAACCTGCTAGCTATAGGTCAGTTTTCAGACTAGTTAATGGTACTAGTACCTTCCATTGCAATGAATTCTCCAACTGTGGACTATGTCATACCTATTGTACTCGTTGGTTCCGTTGCAAGGAAAGTTACAACTGTGGGTCATGTCATATCTATTGTATTTGTAGCTTCCATAGCAGTGAAAGCTACAGCTGTGGGTCGTGTCATAACCATTGTACGCGTAGCTTCGATTGCAATGAAAGCTACAACCGTAGATCATGTCATACCTATTCTACTTGTAGCTTCCCTTGCATTGAAAGTTACAACTGTGGGTCATGTCATACCTATTGTACTCGTAGTTTCCATTGCAATGAAAACTACAACTGTGGATTATGTCATACCTATTCTACTTGTAGCTTCCATTGCGATGAAAGCTACAACTGTGATGTGTGTTTGAATACCTGTGTGTGTGCGTGTGTGTATGTGTGTGCGTCCACGTGTGTGTGTGTGTGTGCGCTTGTATGTGTATGCGTTTTGTTCGTGTGTTTGAACATGTATACATGCGTCTATGCAGGTCTGCGCATCTGTCCTCGTGCTATGTGTATGTGTCTTCGCAGTTGTTAGCATGCTTTTGGATATGTGTCTGTCCGTGTCTGCGTGACTGTCTTCGGAATTATCATCATTTTTCTTCAAACTTTGCTCCAAATATTGCAGGTTTGCCAAGGTTAATTTTGTTGAATCACAACAAGATCTTCAAAGTCTGTCAAGAGGTTACTGAAATCTTCAAGGACGGCTTTTTAACTCGAAATTTGAAGGTACAGTTGGAACTATCAAGCTGTCAATATTTGGGACCTCTCTCAAGCTGCTATTGTGAACTCTCAATAGAACATTGATTGGTAAACGAATCAAATCCGTTGCATTTACTTGTACATACATGTATCCGGTTACATAAGTGTGTTTGTATGTGCATGCATGTTGGTGGGAGTTTGGTGTGTGCAAGCGTGTTTGCGCATGACTGCTATGCGTGACCGTATGTCTGACTATGTGTGTGTGCAAGTGTGTGTTCGTTTAATCGCCCAAGTGTGTTTCTGTGTGTGTCTCTGCGTGTGAGTTTGTGTATTTCTGTGCACAGCCGTGTCTGTACATTTTTCTATGCTTGTGTATCTGAGTTTGGGTGTGTTTGCGTGTGTGTGTGTTTGTGTGTGTCGCTGTCCGTGTCTGTGTGTATGCCTTTGCACGTTTATGGCAGGTGTCTGTTCTGAGCAAGTATGTGAATGTATTTGTCCGTCTCTGTGTCTGCGTGACTATTATTAGAGTTACCATCAAAGCTCTGGAAACATTTTTCCAAATGGTGCAATATCACGAGATTTAATATGGGGAACTTTATTCAATCACGCCAAGCTGTTTTAATCTGTCAAGAGGTTACCGTGCACTTTAAAAACAAGTTTTATACGTGCAAGTAAAAGATACATTTAACACTATTTAATGTGTGTTTGAAGACCTGTGTGTGTGCATGCGTGTATGCATGTGTGTCCACGTGTGTGTGTGTGCGTGCGTGCGTGCGTGCGTGCGTGCGTGCGTGCGTGTGTGTGTGTATGCCTTTGCACGTTCATGTCAGGTGTCTGTTCTGAGCAAGTATATGAATGTATTTGTCCGTCTCTGTGTCTGCGTGACTATTATTAGAGTTACCATCAAAGCTCTGGAAACATTTTTCCAAATGGTGCAATATCACGAGATTTAATATGGGGAACTTTATTCAATCACGCCAAGCTGTTTTAATCTGTCAAGAGGTTACCGTGCACTTTAAAAACAAGTTTTATACGTGCAAGTAAAAGATACATTTAACACTATTTAATGTGTGTTTGAAGACCTGTGTGTGTGCATGCGTGTATGCATGTGTGTCCACGTGTGTGTGTGTGTGTGTGCGTGCGTGCGTGCGTGCGTGCATGCGTGCGTGTGTGTGTATGCCTTTGCACGTTCATGTCAGGTGTCTGTTCTGAGCAAGTATATGAATGTATTTGTCCGTCTCTGTGTCTGCGTGACTATTATTAGAGTTACCATCAAAGCTCTGCAAACATTTTTCCAAATGGTGCAATATCACGAGATTTAATGTGGGGAACTTTATTCAATCACGCCAAGCTGTTTTAATCTGTCAACAGGTTACCGTGCACTTTAAAAACAAGTTTTATACCTGCAAGTAAAAGATACATTTAACACTATTTAATGTGTGTTTGAATACCTGTGTGTGTGTGTGCGTGCGTGTATGCATGTGTGTCCACGTGTGTGTGCGCACCTGTATGTGTATGCGTTTTGTTTGTATGTGTGAACATGCATGTGTGTGTCTATGCAAGTCTGCGCATTTATTCTCGTGATATGTGTATGTGTCTTCGCAGTTGTTAGCATGCTTTTGGATGTGTGTCTGTCCATGTCTGCGTGACTGTCATCGGAATTATCATTATTTTTCTTCAAACTTTGCTTCAAATGTTGCAGGTACGCTAAGGTGAATTTTGTTCATTAACAACAAGAATTTCAAAGTGTGTCAAGAGGTTACTATAATCTTCAAGGACGGCTTCTCACTCGAAAGTTGAAGGTACAGTTGGAACTATCAAACTGTCCCTATTTTCGACCGCTATCGAGCTGCCACAATGAACTCTCAAAAGAACATTTGGCGATTGATAAACAAATCAAATCCGTTTCATTTACTGGTACATACATGTATCTTGTTACATAAGCGCGTGTGTATGTGCATGCATGTTGGTGGGAGTTTGGTGTGTGCAAGCGTGTTTGCGCATGACTGTGTGTGCGTGACCGTATGTGAGTCCGACTATGTGTGTGTGCAAGTGTGTGTCTGTTTAGTCGCCTAAATGTGTTTCTGTGTGTGTCTCTGCGTATGAATTTATGTATTTCTGTGCACAGCTGTAACTGTACATCTATGTATGTTTGTGTATTTAAATTTGTGAGTGCGTGTGTGTGTCGCTGTCCGTGTCTGTGTAAATGTCTTTGCGCGATTATGTCGGTGTCTGTTCTGAGCAAGTATATGAATATATTTGTCCGTCTCTGTGTCTGCGTGACTATTATTAGAATTACCATCAATGTTCTGTAAACATCTTTTCAAATAGGCCAGTATCGCGAGGTTTAATGTGAGGAACTTTATTCAATCACGCCACGCTGTTTTAATCTGTCAAGAAGTTACAGTGCACTTTAAAAACAAGTTTTATACCTGAACGCAAAACATACATTTTAAACCATTTAATGTGTGTTTGCATAAACGTGTGTGTGCGCGTGTTTGTGTGTGTGCATGTGTTTATACATGTGTGTATGCATGTGTTTCTATGTGTGTATGTTTCTATGTGTGTGTGTGCGTGCGTGCGTGTGTGTGTGTGTGTGTATGCACGTGTGTATGCACGTGTGTAGGCATGTGTGGCTACATTTTTGTGTGTGCGCGCCTGTACGTGTATGCGTTTTGTTTGTGTATGTGAACATGTATACATGCGTCTATGCAGGTCTGCGCATCTGTGCTATGTGTATCTGTGTATGTGTGTTTGCAGTTGTTAGCATATTTTTGAATGTGTGTCTGTCTGTGTCTGGGTGACTCTCATAGGAATTATCATCATTTTTCTTCAAACTTTGCTCCAAATGTTGCAGGTTTGCCAAGGTTAATTTTGCTCAATCACAACAAGATTTTCAAAGTCTGTCAAGAGGTTACTAAAATCTTCAAGGACGGCTTTTTAACTCGAAATTTGAAGGTACAGTTGGAACTATCAAACTGTCACTATTTGGGACTTATCTCAAGCTGCTATTGTGAACTCTCAATAGAACATTTGGCGATTGGTAAACGAATCAAATCCGTTGCATTTACTGGTACATACATGTATCCGGTTACATAAGTGTGTTTGTATGTGCATGCATGTTGGTGGGAGTTTGGTGTGTGCAAGCGTGTTTGCGCATGACTGCGTGTTTGCGCATGACTGCGTGTGCGTGACCGTATGTGAGTCTGACTATGTGTGTGTGCAAGTGTGTGTTTGCTTAATCGCCCAAGGGTATTTCCGTGCACAGCTGTGTCTGTACATGTTTGTATGTTTGTGTATCTGAGTTTCGGTGTGTTTGCGTGTGTGTGTGTGTGTGTGCGTGTGTGTGTGCGTGCGTGCGTGCGTGCGTGCGTGCGTGCGTGCGTGCGTGCGTGCGTGCGTGCGTGCGTGCGTGCGTGCGTGCGTGCGTGCGTGCGTGCGTGCGTGCGTGCGTGCGTGTGTGTGTGTGTATGCCTTTGCACGTTCATGTCAGGTGTCTGTTCTGAGCAAGTATATGAATGTATTTGTCCGTCTCTGTGTCTGCCTGACTATTATTAGAGTTACCATCAAAGCTCTGCAAACATTTTTCCAAATGGTGCAATATCGCGAGATTTAATGTGGGGAACTTTATTCAATCATGCCAAGCTGTTTTAATCTGTCAAGAGGTTACCGTGCACTTTAAAAACAAGTTTTATACCCGCAAGTAAAAGATACATTTAAAACTATTTAATGCGTGTCTGAATACCTGTGTGTGTGTGCGTGTGTGTATGCATGTGTGTCCACGTGTGTGTGTGTGTGTGTGCGTGCGTGTGTGTGTGTGCGTGTGCGTGTGTGTGTATGCCTTTGCACGTTTATGTCAGGTGTCTGTTCTGAGCAAGTATATGAATGTATTTGTCCGTCTCTGTGTCTGCGTGACTATTATTAGAGTTACCATCAAAGCTCTGCAAACATTTTTCCAAATGGTGCAATATCACGAGATTTAATGTGGGGAACTTTATTCAATCACGCGAAGCTGTTTTAATCTGTCAAGAGGTTACCGTGCACTTTAAAAACCAGTTTTATACCTGCAAGTAAAAGATACATTTAAAATTAATTAATGTGTGTTTGAATACCTGTGTGTGTGCGTGCGTGTATGCATGTGTGTCCACGTGTGTGTGTGTGTGTGCGCACCTGTATGTGTATGTGTTTTGTTTGTATGTGTGAACATGCATGTGTGTGTCTATGCAAGTCTGCGCATTTATTCTCGTGATATGTGTATGTGTCTTCGCAGTTGTTAGCATGCTTTTGGATGTGTGTCTGTCCATGTCTGCGTGACTGTCATCGGAATTATCATTATTTTTCTTCAAACTTTGCTTCAAATGTTGCAGGTACGCTAAGGTGAATTTTGTTCATTAACAACAAGAATTTCAAAGTGTGTCAAGAGGTTACTATAATCTTCAAGGACGGCTTCTCACTCGAAAGTTGAAGGTACAGTTGGAACTATCAAACTGTCCCTATTTTCGACCGCTATCAAGCTGCCACAGTGAACTCTCAAAAGAACATTTGGCGATTGATAAACAAATCAAATCCGTTGCATTTACTGGTACATACATGTATCTGGTTACATAAGCGCGTGTGTATGTGCATGCATGTTGGTGGGAGTTTGGTGTGTGCAAGCGCGTTTGCGCATGACTGTGTGTGCGTGACCGTATGTGAGTCCGACTATGTGTGTGTGCAAGTGTGTGTCTGTTTAATCGCCTAAATGTGTTTCTGTTTGTGTCTCTGCGTATGAGTTTATGTATTTCTGTGCACAGCTGTAACTGTACATCTATGTATGTTTGTGTAGTTAAACTTGTGTGTGCGTGTGTGTGTGTCGCTGTCCGTGTCTGTGTAAATGTCTTTGCGCGATTATGTCTGTGTCTGTTCTGAGCAAAACTATGAATGTATTTGTCCGTCTCTGTGTCTGCGTGACTATTATTAGAATTACCATCAATGTTCTGTAAACATCTTTTCAAATAGGGCAGTATCGCGAGGTTTAATTTGGGGAACTTTATTCAATCACGCCACGCTGTTTTAATCTGTCAAGAAGTTACAGTGCACTTTAAAAACAAGTTTTATACCTGAAAGCAAAACATACATTTTAAACCATTTAATGTGTGTTTGCATAAACGTGTGTGTGCGCGTGTTTGTGTGTGTGCATGTGTTTATACATGTGTGTATGCATGTGTTTCTATGTGTGTATGTTTCTATGTGTGTGTGTGCGTGCGTGTGTGTGTGTATGCACGTGTGTATGCACGTGTTTATGCATGTGTGGGTATGTTTTTGTGTGTGCGCGCGCCTGTACGTGTATGCGTTTTGTTTGTGTGTGTGAACATGTATACATGCGTCTATGCAGGTCTGCGCATCTGTGCTATGTGTACGTGTGTATGTATGTTCGCAGTTGTTAGCATATTTTTGAATGTGTGTCTGTCTGTGTCTGGGTGACTCTCATCGGAATTGTCATCATTTTTCTTCAAACTTTGCTCCAAATGTTGCAGGTATGCCAAGGTGAATTTTGTTCAATAACAACAAGAATTTCAAAGTGTGTCAAGAGGTTACTATAATCTCCAAGGGCGGCTTATCACTCAAAAGTTGAAGGTACAGTTGGAACTATCGATCTGTCACTATTTGGGACCTCTCTCAAGCTGCTATTGTGAACTCTCAATAGAACATTTGGCGATTGGTAAACGAATCAAATCCGTTGCATTTACTGGTACATACATGTATCCGGTTACATATGTGTGTTTGTATGTGCATGCATGTTGGTGGGAGTTTGGTGTGTGCAAGCGTGTTTGCGCATGACTGCGTGTGCGTGACCGTATGTGAGTCTGACTATGTGTGTGTGCAAGTGTGTGTTTGTTTAATCGCCCAAGGGTGTTTCTGCGTGTGTCTCTGCGTGTGAGTTTGTGTATTTCTGTGCACAGTTGTGTCTGTACATCTTTGTATGTTTGTTTATTTAAATTTGTGTGTGCGCGCGTGTGTGTGACACTGTCCGTGTCTGTGTGTACGTCTTTGCGCGTTTATATCTGTGTCTGTTTTGAGCAAGTATATGAATGTATTTGTCCGTCTCTGTGTCTGCGTGACTATTATTAGAGTTACCATCAAAGCTCTGCAAACATTTTTCCAAATAGGGCAATATCGCGAGATTTAATGTGGGGAACTTTATTCAATCACGCCAAGCTGTTTTAATCTGTCAAGAGGTTACCGTGCACTTTAAAAACAAGTTTTATACCCGCAAGTAAAAGATACATTTAAAACTATTTAATGTGTGTTTGAATACCTGTGTGTGTGCGTGCGTGTATGCATGTGTGTCCACGTGTGTGTGTGTGCGCGCCTGTATGTGTATGCGGTTTGTTTGTATGTGTGAAGATGCATGTGTGTGTCTATGCAAGTCTGCGCATCTATTCTCGTGATATGTGTATGTGTCTTCGCAGTTGTTAGCATGCTTTTGAGTGTGTGTCTGTCCGTGTCTGCGTGACTGTCATCATTATTATCATTATCACTGTTATCATTATTTTTCTTCAAACTTTGCTTCAAATGTTGCAGGTACGCCAAGGTGAATTTTTTTCATTAATAACTAGAATTTCAAAGTGTATCAAGAGGTTACTATAATCTTCAAGGACGGCTTCTCACTCGAAAGTTGAAGGTACAGTTGGAACTATCAAACTGTCCCTATTTTGGACCGCTATCAAGCTGCCACAGTGAACTCTCAAAAGAACATTTGGCGATTGATAAACAATTCCAATCCGTTGCATTTACTGGTACATACATGTATCTGGTTACATAACCGCGTGTGTATGTGCATGCATGTTGGTGGGAGTTTGGTGTGTGCAAGCGTGTTTGCCCATGACTGTGTGTGCGTGACCGTATGTGAGTCTGACTATGTGTGTGTGCAAGTGTGTGTCTGTTTAATCACCCAAGTGTGTTTCTGTGTGTGTCTTTGCGTGTGAGTTTGTGTATTTCTGTGCACAGCTGTGTCTGTACATCTTTGTATGTTTGTGTATCTGAGTTTCGGTGTGTTTGCGCGCGCGTGTGTGTGTCGCTGTCCGTGTCTGTGTGTATGCCTTTGCACGTTCATGTCAGGTGTCTGTTCTGAGCAAGTATATGAATGTATTTGTCCGTCTCTGTGTCTGCCTGACTATTATTAGAGTTACCATCAAAGCTCTGCAAACATTTTTCCAAATGGTGCAATATCACGAGATTTAATGTGGGGAACTTTATTCAATCACGCCAAGCTGTTTTAATCTGTCAAGAGGTTACCGTGCACTTTAAAAACAAGTTTTATACCTGCAAGTAAAAGATACATTTAACACTATTTAACGTGTGTTTGAATACCTGTGTGTGTGCGTGCGTGCGTGTATGCATGTGTGTCCACGTGTGTGTGTGTGCGCGCCTGTATATGTATGCATTTTGTTTGTATGTGTGAACATGCATGTGTGTGTCTATGCAAGTCTGCGCATCTGTCCTCGTGCTATGTGTATGTGTCTTCGCAGTTGTTAGCATGCTTTTGGATGTGTGTCTGTCCGTGTCTGCATGACTGTCATCGGAATTATCATTATTTTTTTCTTCAAACTTTGCTTCAAATGTTGCAGGTACGCCAAGGTGAATTTTGTTCATTAACAACAAGAATTTCAAAGTGTGTCAAGAGGTTACTATAATCTTCAAGGACGGCTTCTCACTCGAAAGTTGAAGGTACAGTTGGAACTATCAAACTGTCCCTATTTTGGACCGCTATCAAGCTGCCACAGTGAACTCTCAAAAGAACATTTGGCGACTGATAAACAAATCAAATCCGTTGCATTTACTGGTACATACATGTATCTGGTTACATAAGCGCGTGTGTATGTGCATGCATGTTGGTTGGAGTTTGGTGTGCGCAAGCGTGTTTGCGCATGACTGCGTGTGCGTTACCGTTTGTGAGTCCGACTATGTGTGTGTGCAATTGTGTGTCTGTTTAATCGCCCAAGGGTGTTTCTGCGTGTGTCTCTGCGTGTGAGTTTGTGTATTTCTGTGCACAGTTGTGTCTGTAAATCTTTGTATGTTTGTTTATTTAATTTTGTGTGTGCGCTCGTGTGTGTGACACTGTCCGTGTCTGTGTGTACGTCTTTGCGCGTTTATGTCTGTGTCTGTTTTGAGCAAGTATATGAATGTATTTGTCCGTCTCTGTGTCTGCGTGACTATTATTAGAGTTACCATCAAAGCTCTGCAAACATTTTTCCAAATAGGGCAATATCGCGAGATTTAATGTGGGGAACTTCATTCAATCACGCCAAGCTGTTTTAATCTGTCAAGAGGTTACCATGCACTTTAAAAACAAGTTTTATACCCGCAAGTAAAAGATACATTTAAAACTATTTAATGTGTGTTTGAATACCTGTGTGTGTGCGTGCGTGTATGCATGTGTGTCCACGTGTGTGTGTGTGCGCGCCTGTATGTGTATGCGTTTTGTTTGTATGTGTGAAGATGCATGTGGGTGTCTATGCAAGTCTGCGCATCTATTCTCGTGATATGTGTATGTGTCTTCGCAGTTGTTAGCATGCTTTTGAGTGTGTGTCTGTCCGTGTCTGCGTGACTGTCATCATTATTATCATTATCACTGTTATCATTATTTTTCTTCAAACTTTGCTTCAAATGTTGCAGGTACGCCAAGGTGAATTTTTTTCATTAACAACTAGAATTTCAAAGTGTATCAAGAGGTTACTATAATCTTCAAGGACGGCTTCTCACTCGAAAGTTGAAGGTACAGTTGGAACTATCAAACTGTCCCTATTTTGGACCGCTATCAAGCTGCCACAGTGAACTCTCAAAAGAACATTTGGCGATTGATAAACAAATCCAATCCGTTGCATTTACTGGTACATACATGTATCTGGTTACATAAGCGCGTGTGTATGTGCATGCATGTTGGTGGGAGTTTGGTGTGTGCAAGCGTGTTTGCGCATGACTGCGTGTGCGTGACCGTATGTGAGTCCGACTATGTGTGTGTGCAAGTGTGTGTCTGTTTAATCACCCAAGTGTGTTTCTGTTTGTGTCTCTGCGTATGAGTTTATGTATTTCTGTGCACAGCTGTAACTGTACATCTATGTATGTTTGTGTATTTAAATTTGTGAGTGCGTGTGTGTGTGTCGCTGTCCGTGTCTGTGTAAATGTCTTTGCGCGATTATGTCTGTGTCTGTTCTGAGCAAGTATATGAATATATTTGTCCGTCTCTGTGTCTGCGTGACTATTATTAGAATTACCATCAATGTTCTGTAAACATCTTTTCAAATAGGCCAGTATCGCGAGGTTTAATGTGAGGAACTTTATTCAATCACGCCACGCTGTTTTAATCTGTCAAGAAGTTACAGTGCACTTTAAAAACAAGTTTTATACCTGAACGCAAAACATACATTTTAAACCATTTAATGTGTGTTTGCATAAACGTGTGTGTGCGCGTGTTTGTGTGTGTGCATGTGTTTATACATGTGTGTATGCATGTGTTTCTATGTGTGTATGTTTCTATGTGTGTGTGTGCGTGCGTGTGTGTGTTTATCACGTGTGTATGCACGTGTTTATGCATGTGTGGGTACGTTTTTGTGTGTGCGCGCCTGTACGTGTATGCGTTTTGTTTGTGTGTGTGAACATGTATACATGCGTCTATGCAGGTCTGCGCATCTGTGCTATGTGTATGTGTGTATGTATGTTCTCAGTTGTTAGCATATTTTGGAATGTGTGTCTGTCTGTGTCTAGGTGACTCTCATCGGAATTGTCATCATTTTTCTTCAAACTTTGCTCCAAATGTTGCAGGTATGCCAAGGTGAATTTTGTTCAATAACAACAAGAAATTCAAAGTGTGTCAAGAGGTTACTATAATCTCCAAGGGCGGCTTATCACTCAAAAGTTGAAGGTACAGTTGGAACTATCAAACTGTCACTATTTGGGACCTCTCTCAAGCTGCTATTGTGAACTCTCAATAGAACATTTGGCGATTGGTAAACGAATCAAATCCGTTGCATTTACTGGTACATACATGTATCCGGTTACATATGTGTGTTTGTATGTGCATGCATGTTGGTGGGAGTTTGGTGTGTGCAAGCGTGTTTGCGCATGACTGCGTGTGCGTGACCGTATGTGAGTCTGACTATGTGTGTGTGCAAGTGTGTGTTTGTTTAATCGCCCAAGGGTGTTTCTGTGTGTGTCTCTGCTTATGAATTTATGTATTTCTTTGCACAGCTGTAACTGTACATTTATGTATGTTTGTGTATTTAAATTTGTGTGTGCGCGCGCGTATGTGTGACGCTGTCCGTGTCTGTGTGTACGTCTTTGCGCGTTTATGTCTGTGTCTGTTTTGAGCAAGTATATGAATGTATTTGTCCGTCTCTGTGTCTGCGTGACTATTATTAGAGTTACCATCAAAGCTCTGCAAACATTTTTCCAAATGGTGCAATATCGCGAGATTTAATGTGGGGAACTTTATTCAATCATGCCAAGCTGTTTTAATCTGTCAAGAGGTTACCGTGCACTTTAAAAACAAGTTTTATACCCGCAAGTAAAAGATACATTTAAAACTATTTAATGCGTGTTTGAATACCTGTGTGTGTGTGCGTGTGTGTATGCATGTGTGTCCACGTGTGTGTGTGTGTGTGCGTGCGTGTGTGTGTGTGCGTGTGCGTGTGTGTGTATGCCTTTGCACGTTTATGTCAGGTGTCTGTTCTGAGCAAGTATATGAATGTATTTGTCCGTCTCTGTGTCTGCCTGACTATTATTAGAGTTACCATCAAAGCTCTGCAAACATTTTTCCAAATGGTGCAATATCACGAGATTTAATGTGGGGAACTTTATTCAATCACGCCAAGCTGTTTTAATCTGTCAAGAGGTTACCGTGCACTTTAAAAACAAGTTTTATACCTGCAAGTAAAAGATACATTTAAAATTAATTAATGTGTGTTTGAATACCTGTGTGTGTGTGTGCGTGCGTGTATGCATGTGTGTCCACGTGTGTGTGTGTGTGCGCACCTGTATGTGTATGCGTTTTGTTTGTATGTGTGAACATGCATGTGTGTGTCTATGCAAGTCTGCGCATTTATTCTCGTGATATGTGTATGTGTCTTCGCAGTTGTTAGCATGCTTTTGGATGTGTGTCTGTCCATGTCTGCGTGACTGTCATCGGAATTATCATTATTTTTCTTCAAACTTTGCTTCAAATGTTGCAGGTACGCTAAGGTGAATTTTGTTCATTAACAACAAGAATTTCAAAGTGTGTCAAGAGGTTACTATAATCTTCAAGGACGGCTTCTCACTCAAAAGTTGAAGGTACAGTTGGAACTATCAAACTGTCCCTATTTTCGACCGCTATCGAGCTGCCACAATGAACTCTCAAAAGAACATTTGGCGATTGATAAACAAATCAAATCCGTTTCATTTACTGGTACATACATGTATCTTGTTACATAAGCGCGTGTGTATGTGCATGCATGTTGGTGGGAGTTTGGTGTGTGCAAGCGTGTTTGCGCATGACTGTGTGTGCGTGACCGTATGTGAGTCCGACTATGTGTGTGTGCAAGTGTGTGTCTGTTTAGTCGCCTAAATGTGTTTCTGTGTGTGTCTCTGCGTATGAATTTATGTATTTCTGTGCACAGCTGTAACTGTACATCTATGTATGTTTGTGTATTTAAATTTGTGAGTGCGTGCGTGTGTGTGTGTGTCGCTGTCCGTGTCTGTGTAAATGTCTTTGCGCGATTATGTCTGTGTCTGTTCTGAGCAAGTATATGAATATATTTGTCCGTCTCTGTGTCTGCGTGACTATTATTAGAATTACCATCAATGTTCTGTAAACATCTTTTCAAATAGGCCAGTATCGCGAGGTTTAATGTGAGGAACTTTATTCAATCACGCCACGCTGTTTTAATCTGTCAAGAAGTTACAGTGCACTTTAAAAACAAGTTTTATACCTGAACGCAAAACATACATTTTAAACCATTTAATGTGTGTTTGCATAAACGTGTGTGTGCGCGTGTTTGTGTGTGTGCATGTGTTTATACATGTGTGTATGCATGTGTTTCTATGTGTGTATGTTTCTATGTGTGTGTGTGCGTGCGTGCGTGCGTGTGTGTGTGTGTGTGTATGCTTGTGTGTATGCACGTGTGTAGGCATGTGTGGCTACATTTTTGTGTGTGCGCGCCTGTACGTGTATGCGTTTTGTTTGTGTATGTGAACATGTATACATGCGTCTATGCAGGTCTGCGCATCTGTGCTATGTGTATCTGTGTATGTGTGTTTGCAGTAGTTAGCATATTTTTGAATGTGTGTCTGTCTGTGTCTGGGTGACTCTCATAGGAATTATCATCATTTTTCTTCAAACTTTGCTCCAAATGTTGCAGGTTTGCCAAGGTTAATTTTGCTCAATCACAACAAGATTTTCAAAGTCTGTCAAAAGGTTACTAAAATCTTCAAGGACGGCTTTTTAACTCGAAATTTGAAGGTACAGTTGGAACTATCAAACTGTCACTATTTGGGACTTCTCTCAAGCTGCTATTGTGAACTCTCAATAGAACATTTGGCGATTGGTAAACAAATCAAATCCGTTGCATTTACTGGTACATACATGTATCCGGTTACATAAGTGTGTTTGTATGTGCATGCATGTTGGTGGGAGTTTGGTGTGTGCAAGCGTGTTTGCGCATGACTGCGTGTGCGTGACCGTATGTGAGTCTGACTATGTGTGTGTGCAAGTGTGTGTTTGCTTAATCGCCCAAGGGTATTTCTGTGCACAGCTGTGTCTGTACATGTTTGTATGTTTGTGTATCTGAGTTTCGGTGTGTTTGCGTGTGTGTGTGCGTGTGTGTGTGTATGCCTTTGCACGTTCATGTCAGGTGTCTGTTCTGAGCAAGTATATGAATGTATTTGTCCGTCTCTGTGTCTGCGTGACTATTATTAGAGTTACCATCAAAGCTCTGCAAACATTTTTCCAAATGGTGCAATATCACGAGATTTAATGTGGGGAACTTTATTCAATCACGCCAAGCTGTTTTAATCTGTCAAGAGGTTACCGTGCACTTTAAAAACAAGTTTTATACGTGCAAGTAAAAGATACATTTAAAATTAATTAATGTGTGTTTGAATACCTGTGTGTGTGCGTGCGTGTATGCATGTGTGTCCACGTGTGTGTGTGTGTGTGCGCACCTGTATGTGTATGTGTTTTGTTTGTATGTGTGAACATGCATGTGTGTGTCTATGCAAGTCTGCGCATTTATTCTCGTGATATGTGTATGTGTCTTCGCAGTTGTTAGCATGCTTTTGGATGTGTGTCTGTCCATGTCTGCGTGACTGTCATCGGAATTATCATTATTTTTCTTCAAACTTTGCTTCAAATGTTGCAGGTACGCTAAGGTGAATTTTGTTCATTAACAACAAGAATTTCAAAGTGTGTCAAGAGGTTACTATAATCTTCAAGGACGGCTTCTCACTCGAAAGTTGAAGGTACAGTTGGAACTATCAAACTGTCCCTATTTTCGACCGCTATCAAGCTGCCACAGTGAACTCTCAAAAGAACATTTGGCGATTGATAAACAAATCAAATCCGTTGCATTTACTGGTACATACATGTATCTGGTTACATAAGCGCGTGTGTATGTGCATGCATGTTGGTGGGAGTTTGGTGTGTGCAAGCGCGTTTGCGCATGACTGTGTGTGCGTGACCGTATGTGAGTCCGACTATGTGTGTGTGCAAGTGTGTGTCTGTTTAATCGCCTAAATGTGTTTCTGTTTGTGTCTCTGCGTATGAGTTTATGTATTTCTGTGCACAGCTGTAACTGTACATCTATGTATGTTTGTGTAGTTAAACTTGTGTGTGCGTGTGTGTGTGTCGCTGTCCGTGTCTGTGTAAATGTCTTTGCGCGATTATGTCTGTGTCTGTTCTGAGCAAAACTATGAATGTATTTGTCCGTCTCTGTGTCTGCGTGACTATTATTAGAATTACCATCAATGTTCTGTAAACATCTTTTCAAATAGGGCAGTATCGCGAGGTTTAATTTGGGGAACTTTATTCAATCACGCCACGCTGTTTTAATCTGTCAAGAAGTTACAGTGCACTTTAAAAACAAGTTTTATACCTGAAAGCAAAACATACATTTTAAACCATTTAATGTGTGTTTGCATAAACGTGTGTGTGCGCGTGTTTGTGTGTGTGCATGTGTTTATACATGTGTGTATGCATGTGTTTCTATGTGTGTATGTTTCTATGTGTGTGTGTGCGTGCGTGTGTGTGTATGCACGTGTGTATGCACGTGTTTATGCATGTGTGGGTATGTTTTTGTGTGTGCGCGCGCCTGTACGTGTATGCGTTTTGTTTGTGTGTGTGAACATGTATACATGCGTCTATGCAGGTCTGCGCATCTGTGCTATGTGTACGTGTGTATGTATGTTCGCAGTTGTTAGCATATTTTTGAATGTGTGTCTGTCTGTGTCTGGGTGACTCTCATCGGAATTGTCATCATTTTTCTTCAAACTTTGCTCCAAATGTTGCAGGTATGCCAAGGTGAATTTTGTTCAATAACAACAAGAATTTCAAAGTGTGTCAAGAGGTTACTATAATCTCCAAGGGCGGCTTATCACTCAAAAGTTGAAGGTACAGTTGGAACTATCGATCTGTCACTATTTGGGACCTCTCTCAAGCTGCTATTGTGAACTCTCAATAGAACATTTGGCGATTGGTAAACGAATCAAATCCGTTGCATTTACTGGTACATACATGTATCCGGTTACATATGTGTGTTTGTATGTGCATGCATGTTGGTGGGAGTTTGGTGTGTGCAAGCGTGTTTGCGCATGACTGCGTGTGCGTGACCGTATGTGAGTCTGACTATGTGTGTGTGCAAGTGTGTGTTTGTTTAATCGCCCAAGGGTGTTTCTGCGTGTGTCTCTGCGTGTGAGTTTGTGTATTTCTGTGCACAGTTGTGTCTGTACATCTTTGTATGTTTGTTTATTTAAATTTGTGTGTGCGCGCGTGTGTGTGACACTGTCCGTGTCTGTGTGTACGTCTTTGCGCGTTTATATCTGTGTCTGTTTTGAGCAAGTATATGAATGTATTTGTCCGTCTCTGTGTCTGCGTGACTATTATTAGAGTTACCATCAAAGCTCTGCAAACATTTTTCCAAATAGGGCAATATCGCGAGATTTAATGTGGGGAACTTTATTCAATCACGCCAAGCTGTTTTAATCTGTCAAGAGGTTACCGTGCACTTTAAAAACAAGTTTTATACCCGCAAGTAAAAGATACATTTAAAACTATTTAATGTGTGTTTGAATACCTGTGTGTGTGCGTGCGTGTATGCATGTGTGTCCACGTGTGTGTGTGTGCGCGCCTGTATGTGTATGCGGTTTGTTTGTATGTGTGAAGATGCATGTGTGTGTCTATGCAAGTCTGCGCATCTATTCTCGTGATATGTGTATGTGTCTTCGCAGTTGTTAGCATGCTTTTGAGTGTGTGTCTGTCCGTGTCTGCGTGACTGTCATCATTATTATCATTATCACTGTTATCATTATTTTTCTTCAAACTTTGCTTCAAATGTTGCAGGTACGCCAAGGTGAATTTTTTTCATTAATAACTAGAATTTCAAAGTGTATCAAGAGGTTACTATAATCTTCAAGGACGGCTTCTCACTCGAAAGTTGAAGGTACAGTTGGAACTATCAAACTGTCCCTATTTTGGACCGCTATCAAGCTGCCACAGTGAACTCTCAAAAGAACATTTGGCGATTGATAAACAATTCCAATCCGTTGCATTTACTGGTACATACATGTATCTGGTTACATAACCGCGTGTGTATGTGCATGCATGTTGGTGGGAGTTTGGTGTGTGCAAGCGTGTTTGCCCATGACTGTGTGTGCGTGACCGTATGTGAGTCTGACTATGTGTGTGTGCAAGTGTGTGTCTGTTTAATCACCCAAGTGTGTTTCTGTGTGTGTCTTTGCGTGTGAGTTTGTGTATTTCTGTGCACAGCTGTGTCTGTACATCTTTGTATGTTTGTGTATCTGAGTTTCGGTGTGTTTGCGCGCGCGTGTGTGTGTCGCTGTCCGTGTCTGTGTGTACGTCTTTGCGCGTTTATGTCTGTGTCTGTTTTGAGCAAGTATATGAATGTATTTGTCCGTCTCTGTGTCTGCGTGACTATTATTAGAGTTACCATCAAAGCTCTGCAAACATTTTTCCAAATAGGGCAATATCACGAGATTTAATGTGGGGAACTTTATTCAATCACGCCAAGCTGTTTTAATTTGTCAAGAGGTTACCGTGCACTTTAAAAACAAGTTTTATACCCGCAAGTAAAAGATACATTTAAAACTATTTAATGTGTGTTTGAATACCTGTGTGTGTGCGTGCGTGCGTGTATGCATGTGTGTCCACGTGTGTGTGTATGCGCGCACCTGTATGTGTATGCGTTTTGTTTGTATGTGTGAACATGCATGTGTGTGTCTATGCAAGTCTGCGCATCTGTCCTCGTGCTATGTGTATGTGTCTTCGCAGTTGTTAGCATGCTTTTGGATGTGTGTCTGTCCGTGTCTGCATGACTGTCATCGGAATTATCATTATTTTTTTCTTCAAACTTTGCTTCAAATGTTGCAGGTACGCCAAGGTGAATTTTGTTCATTAACAACAAGAATTTCAAAGTGTGTCAAGAGGTTACTATAATCTTCAAGGACGGCTTCTCACTCGAAAGTTGAAGGTACAGTTGGAACTATCAAACTGTCCCTATTTTGGACCGCTATCAAGCTGCCACAGTGAACTCTCAAAAGAACATTTGGCGACTGATAAACAAATCAAATCCGTTGCATTTACTGGTACATACATGTATCTGGTTACATAAGCGCGTGTGTATGTGCATGCATGTTGGTTGGAGTTTGGTGTGCGCAAGCGTGTTTGCGCATGACTGCGTGTGCGTTACCGTTTGTGAGTCCGACTATGTGTGTGTGCAATTGTGTGTCTGTTTAATCGCCCAAGGGTGTTTCTGCGTGTGTCTCTGCGTGTGAGTTTGTGTATTTCTGTGCACAGTTGTGTCTGTAAATCTTTGTATGTTTGTTTATTTAATTTTGTGTGTGCGCTCGTGTGTGTGACACTGTCCGTGTCTGTGTGTACGTCTTTGCGCGTTTATGTCTGTGTCTGTTTTGAGCAAGTATATGAATGTATTTGTCCGTCTCTGTGTCTGCGTGACTATTATTAGAGTTACCATCAAAGCTCTGCAAACATTTTTCCAAATAGGGCAATATCGCGAGATTTAATGTGGGGAACTTCATTCAATCACGCCAAGCTGTTTTAATCTGTCAAGAGGTTACCATGCACTTTAAAAACAAGTTTTATACCCGCAAGTAAAAGATACATTTAAAACTATTTAATGTGTGTTTGAATACCTGTGTGTGTGCGTGCGTGTATGCATGTGTGTCCACGTGTGTGTGTGTGCGCGCCTGTATGTGTATGCGTTTTGTTTGTATGTGTGAAGATGCATGTGGGTGTCTATGCAAGTCTGCGCATCTATTCTCGTGATATGTGTATGTGTCTTCGCAGTTGTTAGCATGCTTTTGAGTGTGTGTCTGTCCGTGTCTGCGTGACTGTCATCATTATTATCATTATCACTGTTATCATTATTTTTCTTCAAACTTTGCTTCAAATGTTGCAGGTACGCCAAGGTGAATTTTTTTCATTAACAACTAGAATTTCAAAGTGTATCAAGAGGTTACTATAATCTTCAAGGACGGCTTCTCACTCGAAAGTTGAAGGTACAGTTGGAACTATCAAACTGTCCCTATTTTGGACCGCTATCAAGCTGCCACAGTGAACTCTCAAAAGAACATTTGGCGATTGATAAACAAATCCAATCCGTTGCATTTACTGGTACATACATGTATCTGGTTACATAAGCGCGTGTGTATGTGCATGCATGTTGGTGGGAGTTTGGTGTGTGCAAGCGTGTTTGCGCATGACTGCGTGTGCGTGACCGTATGTGAGTCCGACTATGTGTGTGTGCAAGTGTGTGTCTGTTTAATCACCCAAGTGTGTTTCTGTTTGTGTCTCTGCGTATGAGTTTATGTATTTCTGTGCACAGCTGTAACTGTACATCTATGTATGTTTGTGTATTTAAATTTGTGAGTGCGTGTGTGTGTGTCGCTGTCCGTGTCTGTGTAAATGTCTTTGCGCGATTATGTCTGTGTCTGTTCTGAGCAAGTATATGAATATATTTGTCCGTCTCTGTGTCTGCGTGACTATTATTAGAATTACCATCAATGTTCTGTAAACATCTTTTCAAATAGGCCAGTATCGCGAGGTTTAATGTGAGGAACTTTATTCAATCACGCCACGCTGTTTTAATCTGTCAAGAAGTTACAGTGCACTTTAAAAACAAGTTTTATACCTGAACGCAAAACATACATTTTAAACCATTTAATGTGTGTTTGCATAAACGTGTGTGTGCGCGTGTTTGTGTGTGTGCATGTGTTTATACATGTGTGTATGCATGTGTTTCTATGTGTGTATGTTTCTATGTGTGTGTGTGCGTGCGTGTGTGTGTTTATCACGTGTGTATGCACGTGTTTATGCATGTGTGGGTACGTTTTTGTGTGTGCGCGCCTGTACGTGTATGCGTTTTGTTTGTGTGTGTGAACATGTATACATGCGTCTATGCAGGTCTGCGCATCTGTGCTATGTGTATGTGTGTATGTATGTTCTCAGTTGTTAGCATATTTTGGAATGTGTGTCTGTCTGTGTCTAGGTGACTCTCATCGGAATTGTCATCATTTTTCTTCAAACTTTGCTCCAAATGTTGCAGGTATGCCAAGGTGAATTTTGTTCAATAACAACAAGAAATTCAAAGTGTGTCAAGAGGTTACTATAATCTCCAAGGGCGGCTTATCACTCAAAAGTTGAAGGTACAGTTGGAACTATCAAACTGTCACTATTTGGGACCTCTCTCAAGCTGCTATTGTGAACTCTCAATAGAACATTTGGCGATTGGTAAACGAATCAAATCCGTTGCATTTACTGGTACATACATGTATCCGGTTACATATGTGTGTTTGTATGTGCATGCATGTTGGTGGGAGTTTGGTGTGTGCAAGCGTGTTTGCGCATGACTGCGTGTGCGTGACCGTATGTGAGTCTGACTATGTGTGTGTGCAAGTGTGTGTTTGTTTAATCGCCCAAGGGTGTTTCTGTGTGTGTCTCTGCTTATGAATTTATGTATTTCTTTGCACAGCTGTAACTGTACATTTATGTATGTTTGTGTATTTAAATTTGTGTGTGCGCGCGCGTATGTGTGACGCTGTCCGTGTCTGTGTGTACGTCTTTGCGCGTTTATGTCTGTGTCTGTTTTGAGCAAGTATATGAATGTATTTGTCCGTCTCTGTGTCTGCGTGACTATTATTAGAGTTACCATCAAAGCTCTGCAAACATTTTTCCAAATGGTGCAATATCGCGAGATTTAATGTGGGGAACTTTATTCAATCATGCCAAGCTGTTTTAATCTGTCAAGAGGTTACCGTGCACTTTAAAAACAAGTTTTATACCCGCAAGTAAAAGATACATTTAAAACTATTTAATGCGTGTCTGAATACCTGTGTGTGTGCGTGCGTGCGTGTATGCATGTGTGTCCACGTGTGTGTGTGCGCTCCTGTATGTGTATGCGTTTTGTTTGTATGTGTGAACATGCATGTGTGTGTCTATGCAAGTCTGCGCATCTGTCCTCGTGCTATGTGTATGTGTCTTCGCAGTTGTTAGCATGCTTTTGGATGTGTGTCTGTCCGTGTCTGCATGACTGTCATCGGAATTATCATTATTTTTCTTCAAACTTTGCTTCAAATGTTGCAGGTACGCCAAGGTGAATTTTGTTCATTAACAACAAGATTTTCAAAGTGTGTCAAGAGGTTACTATAATCTTCAAGGACGGCTTCTCACTCGAAAGTTGAAGGTACAGTTGGAACTATCAAACTGTCCCTATTTTGGACCACTATCAAGCTGCCACAGTGAACTCTCAAAAGAACATTTGGCGATTGATAAACAAATCAAATCCGTTGCATTTACTGGTACATACATGTATCTGGTTACATAAGCGCGTGTGTATGTGCATGCATGTTGGTGGGAGTTTGGTGTGCGCAAGCGTGTTTGCGCATGACTGCGTGTGCGTTACCGTTTGTGAGTCCGACTATGTGTGTGTGCAAGTGTGTGTCTGTTTAATTGCCTAAGTGTGTTTCTGTGTGTGTCTCTGCTTATGAATTTATGTATTTCTGTGCACAGCTGTGTCTGTACATCTTTGTATGTTTGTGTATCTGAGTTTCGGTGTGTTTGCGCGCGCGTGTGTGTGTCGCTGTCCGTGTCTGTGTGTATGCCTTTGCACGTTTATGTCAGGTGTCTTTTCTGAGCGAGTATATGAATGTATTTGTCCGTCTCTGTGTCTGCGTGACTATTATTAGAGTTACCATCAAAGCTCTGCAAACATTTTTCCAAATGGTGCAATATCACGAGAATAATGTGGGGAACTTTATTCAATCACGCCAAGCTGTTTTAATTTGTCAAGAGGTTACCGTGCACTTTAAAAACAAGTTTTATACCCGCAAGTAAAAGATACATTTAAAACTATTTAATGTGTGTTTGAATACCTGTGTGTGTGCGTGCGTGCGTGTATGCATGTGTGTCCACGTGTGTGTGTGTGCGCGCCTGTATGTGTATGCGTTTTGTTTGTATGTGTGAAGATGCATGTGGGTGTCTATGCAAGTCTGCGTATCTATTCTCGTGATATGTGTATGTGTCTTCGCAGTTGTTAGCATGCTTTTGAGTGTGTGTCTGTCCGTGTCTGCGTGACTGTCATCGGAATTATCATTAAAGATAAGTAAAAGATACATTTAAAACGCAAGTAAAAGATACATTTAAAACTATTTAATGTGTGTTTGAATACCTGTGTGTGCGTGCGTGTATGCATGTGTGTCCACGTGTGAGTGTGTGCGCGCCTGTATGTGTATGCGTTTTGTTTGTATGTGTGAACATGCATGTGTGTGTCTATGCAAGTCTGCGCATCTGTCCTCGTGCTATGTGTGTGTGTCTTTGCAGTTGTTAGCATGCTTTTGGATGTGTGTCTGTCCGTGTCTGTGTGACTGTCATCGGAATTATCATTATTTTTCTTCAAACTTTGCTTCAAATGTTGCAGGTACGCCAAGGTGAATTTTGTTCATTAACAACAAGAATTTCAAAGTGTGTCAAGAGGTTACTATAATCTCCAAGGGCGGCTTATCACTCAAAAGTTGAAGGTACAGTTGGAACTATCAAACTGTCACTATTTGGGACCTCTCTCAAGCTGCTATTGTGAACTCTCAATAGAACATTTGGCGATTGGTAAACGAGTCAAATCCGTTGCATTTACTGGTACATACATGTATCCGGTTACATATGTGTGTTTGTATGTGCATGCATGTTGGTGGGAGTTTGGTGTGTGCAAGCGTGTTTGCGCATGACTGCGTGTGCGTGACCGTATGTGAGTCTGACTATGTGTGTGTGCAAGTGTGTGTTTGTTTAATCGCCCAAGGGTGTTTCTGCGTGTGTCTCTGCGTGTGAGTTTGTGTATTTCTGTGCACAGTTGTGTCTGTACATCTTTGTATGTTTGTTTATTTAAATTTGTGTGTGCGCGCGTGTGTGTGACATTGTCCGTGTCTGTGTGTACGTCTTTGCGCGTTTATGTCTGTGTCTGTTTTGAGCAAGTATATGAATGTATTTGTCCGTCTCTGTGTCTGCGTGACTATTATTAGAGTTACCATCAAAGCTCTGCAAACATTTTTCCAAATAGGGCAATATCGCGAGATTTAATGTGGGGAACTTTATTCAATCACGCCAAGCTGTTTTAATCTGTCAAGAGGTTACCGTGCACTTTAAAAACAAGTTTTATACCCGCAAGTAAAAGATACATTTAAAACTATTTAATGTGTGTTTGAATACCTGTGTGTGTGCGTGCGTGTATGCATGTGTGTCCACGTGTGTGTGTGTGCGCGCCTGTATGTGTATGCGTTTTGTTTGTATGTGTGAAGATGCATGTGGGTGTCTATGCAAGTCTGCGCATCTATTCTCGTGATATGTGTATGTGTCTTCGCAGTTGTTAGCATGCTTTTGAGTGTGTGTCTGTCCGTGTCTGCGTGACTGTCATCATTATTATCATTATCACTGTTATCATTATTGTTCTTCAAACTTTGCTTCAAATGTTGCAGGTACGCCAAGGTGAATTTTTTTCATTAACAACTAGAATTTCAAAGTGTATCAAGAGGTTACTATAATCTTCAAGGACGGCTTCTCACTCGAAAGTTGAAGGTACAGTTGGAACTATCAAACTGTCCCTATTTTGGACCGCTATCAAGCTGCCACAGTGAACTCTCAAAAGAACATTTGGCGATTGATAAACAAATCCAATCCGTTGCATTTACTGGTACATACATGTATCTGGTTACATAAGCGTGTGTGTATGTGCATGCATGTTGGTGGGAGTTTGGTGTGTGCAAGCGTGTTTGCGCATGACTGTGTGTGCGTGACCGTATGTGAGTCTGACTATGTGTGTGTGCAAGTGTGTGTCTGTTTAATCACCCAAGTGTGTTTCTGTGTGTGTCTTTGCGTGTGAGTTTGTGTATTTCTGTGCACAGCTGTGTCTGTACATCTTTGTATGTTTGTGTATCTGAGTTTCGGTGTGTTTGCGCGCGCGTGTGTGTGTCGCTGTCCGTGTCTGTGTGTATGCCTTTGCACGTTTATGTCAGGTGTCTGTTCTGAGCAAGTATATGAATGTATTTGTCCGTCTCTGTGTCTGCCTGACTATTATTAGAGTTACCATCAAAGCTCTGCAAACATTTTTCCAAATGGTGCAATATCACGAGATTTAATGTGGGGAACTTTATTCAATCACGCCAAGCTGTTTTAATTTGTCAAGAGGTTACCGTGTACTTTAAAAACAAGTTGTATACCTGCAAGTAAAAGATACATTTAACACTATTTAATGTGTGTTTGAATACCTGTGTGTGTGTGCGTGCGTGTATGCATGTGTGTCCACGTGTGTGTGCGTGTGTGCGCGCCTGTACGTGTATGCGTTTAGTTTGTGTGTGTGAACATGTATACATGCGTCTATGCAGGTCTGCGCATCTGTCCTCGTGCTATGTGTATGTGTCTTCGCAGTTGTTAGCATGCTTTTGGATGTGTGTCTGTCCGTGTCTGCGTGACTGTCATCGGAATTATCATTATTTTTCTTCAAACTTTGCTTCAAATGTTGCAGGTACGCCAAGGTGAATTTTGTTCATTAACAACAAGAATTTCAAAGTGTGTCAAGAGGTTACTATAATCTTCAAGGACGGCTTCTCACTCGAAAGTTTAAGGTACAGTTGGAACTATCAAACTGTCCCTATTTTGGACCGCTATCAAGCTGCCACAGTGAACTCTCAAAAGAACATTTGGTGATTGATAAACGAATCAAATCCGTTGCGTTTACTGGTACATACATGCATCTGGTTACATAAGCGCGTGTGTATGTGCATGCATGTTGGTGGGAGTTTGGTGTGCGCAAGCGTGTTTGCGCATGACTGCGTGTGCGTTACCGTTTGTGAGTCCGACTATTTTTGTGTGCAAGTGTGTGTCTGTTTAATCGCCTAAGTGTGTTTCTGTGTGTGTCTCTGCTTACGAATTTATGTATTTCTGTGCACAGCTGTATCTGTACATCTATGTATGTTTGTGTATTTAAATTTGTGTATGAGCGCGTATGTGTGACGCTGTCCGTGTCTGTGTGTACGTCTTTGCGCGTTTATGTCTGTGTCTGTTTTGAGCAAGTATATGAATGTATTTGTCTGTCTCTGTGTCTGCGTGACTATTATTAGAGTTACCATCAAAGCTCTGCAAACATTTTTCCAAATGGTGCAATATCGCGAGATTTAATGTGGGGAACTTTATTCAATCATGCCAAGCTGTTTTAATCTGTCAAGAGGTTACCGTGCACTTTAAAAACAAGTTTTATACCCGCAAGTAAAAGATACATTTAAAACTATTTAATGTGTGTTTGAATACCTGTGTGTGTGCGTGCGTGCGTGTATGCATGTGTGTCCACGTGTGTGTGTGTGCGCGCCTGTATGTGTATGCGTTTTGTTTGTATGTGTGAACATGCTTGTGTGTGTCTATGCAAGTCTGCGCATCTGTCCTTGTGCTATGTGTATGTGTCTTCGCAGTTGTTAGCATGCTTTTGGATGTGTGTCTGTCCGTGTCTGCGTGACTGTCATCGGAATTATCATCATTTTTCTTCAAACTTTGCTCCAAATGTTGCAGGTATGCCAAAGTGAATTTTGTTCAATAACAACAAGAATTTCAAAGTGTGTCAAGAGGTTACTATAATCTTCAAGGGCGGCTTTTCACTCGAAAGTTGAAGGTACAGTTGGAACTATCAAACTGTCCCTATTTTGGACCACTATCAAGCTGCCACAGTGAACTCTCAAAAGAACATTTGGCGATTGATAAACAAATCAAATCCGTTGCATTTACTGGTACATACATGTATCTGGTTACATAAGCGCGTGTGTATGTGCATGCATGTTGGTGGGAGTTTGGTGTGCGCAAGCGTGTTTGCGCATGACTGCGTGTGCGTTACCGTTTGTGAGTCCGACTATGTGTGTGTGCAAGTGTGTGTCTGTTTAATTGCCTAAGTGTGTTTCTGTGTGTGTCTCTGCTTATGAATTTATGTATTTCTGTGCACAGCTGTGTCTGTACATCTTTGTATGTTTGTGTATCTGAGTTTCGGTGTTTTTGCGCGCGCGTGTGTGTGTCGCTGTCCGTGTCTGTGTGTATGCCTTTGCACGTTTATGTCAGGTGTCTTTTCTGAGCGAGTATATGAATGTATTTGTCCGTCTCTGTGTCTGCGTGACTATTATTAGAGTTACCATCAAAGCTCTGCAAACATTTTTCCAAATGGTGCAATATCACGAGAATAATGTGGGGAACTTTATTCAATCATGCCAAGCTGTTTTAATTTGTCAAGAGGTTACCGTGCACTTTAAAAACAAGTTTTATACCCGCAAGTAAAAGATACATTTAAAACTATTTAATGTGTGTTTGAATACCTGTGTGTGTGCGTGCGTGCGTGTATGCATGTGTGTCCACGTGTGTGTGTGTGCGCGCCTGTATGTGTATGCGTTTTGTTTGTATGTGTGAAGATGCATGTGGGTGTCTATGCAAGTCTGCGTATCTATTCTCGTGATATGTGTATGTGTCTTCGCAGTTGTTAGCATGCTTTTGAGTGTGTGTCTGTCCGTGTCTGCGTGACTGTCATCGGAATTATCATTAAAGATAAGTAAAAGATACATTTAAAACGCAAGTAAAAGATACATTTAAAACTATTTAATGTGTGTTTGAATACCTGTGTGTGCGTGCGTGTATGCATGTGTGTCCACGTGTGAGTGTGTGCGCGCCTGTATGTGTATGCGTTTTGTTTGTATGTGTGAACATGCATGTGTGTGTCTATGCAAGTCTGCGCATCTGTCCTCGTGCTATGTGTGTGTGTCTTTGCAGTTGTTAGCATGCTTTTGGATGTGTGTCTGTCCGTGTCTGTGTGACTGTCATCGGAATTATCATTATTTTTCTTCAAACTTTGCTTCAAATGTTGCAGGTACGCCAAGGTGAATTTTGTTCATTAACAACAAGAATTTCAAAGTGTGTCAAGAGGTTACTATAATCTCCAAGGGCGGCTTATCACTCAAAAGTTGAAGGTACAGTTGGAACTATCAAACTGTCACTATTTGGGACCTCTCTCAAGCTGCTATTGTGAACTCTCAATAGAACATTTGGCGATTGGTAAACGAGTCAAATCCGTTGCATTTACTGGTACATACATGTATCCGGTTACATATGTGTGTTTGTATGTGCATGCATGTTGGTGGGAGTTTGGTGTGTGCAAGCGTGTTTGCGCATGACTGCGTGTGCGTGACCGTATGTGAGTCTGACTATGTGTGTGTGCAAGTGTGTGTTTGTTTAATCGCCCAAGGGTGTTTCTGCGTGTGTCTCTGCGTGTGAGTTTGTGTATTTCTGTGCACAGTTGTGTCTGTACATCTTTGTATGTTTGTTTATTTAAATTTGTGTGTGCGCGCGTGTGTGTGACATTGTCCGTGTCTGTGTGTACGTCTTTGCGCGTTTATGTCTGTGTCTGTTTTGAGCAAGTATATGAATGTATTTGTCCGTCTCTGTGTCTGCGTGACTATTATTAGAGTTACCATCAAAGCTCTGCAAACATTTTTCCAAATAGGGCAATATCGCGAGATTTAATGTGGGGAACTTTATTCAATCACGCCAAGCTGTTTTAATCTGTCAAGAGGTTACCGTGCACTTTAAAAACAAGTTTTATACCCGCAAGTAAAAGATACATTTAAAACTATTTAATGTGTGTTTGAATACCTGTGTGTGTGTGCGTGCGTGTATGCATGTGTGTCCACGTGTGTGTGTGTGCGCGCCTGTATGTGTATGCGTTTTGTTTGTATGTGTGAAGATGCATGTGGGTGTCTATGCAAGTCTGCGCATCTATTCTCGTGATATGTGTATGTGTCTTCGCAGTTGTTAGCATGCTTTTGAGTGTGTGTCTGTCCGTGTCTGCGTGACTGTCATCATTATTATCATTATCACTGTTATCATTATTGTTCTTCAAACTTTGCTTCAAATGTTGCAGGTACGCCAAGGTGAATTTTTTTCATTAACAACTAGAATTTCAAAGTGTATCAAGAGGTTACTATAATCTTCAAGGACGGCTTCTCACTCGAAAGTTGAAGGTACAGTTGGAACTATCAAACTGTCCCTATTTTGGACCGCTATCAAGCTGCCACAGTGAACTCTCAAAAGAACATTTGGCGATTGATAAACAAATCCAATCCGTTGCATTTACTGGTACATACATGTATCTGGTTACATAAGCGTGTGTGTATGTGCATGCATGTTGGTGGGAGTTTGGTGTGTGCAAGCGTGTTTGCGCATGACTGTGTGTGCGTGACCGTATGTGAGTCTGACTATGTGTGTGTGCAAGTGTGTGTCTGTTTAATCACCCAAGTGTGTTTCTGTGTGTGTCTTTGCGTGTGAGTTTGTGTATTTCTGTGCACAGCTGTGTCTGTACATCTTTGTATGTTTGTGTATCTGAGTTTCGGTGTGTTTGCGCGCGCGTGTGTGTGTCGCTGTCCGTGTCTGTGTGTATGCCTTTGCACGTTTATGTCAGGTGTCTGTTCTGAGCAAGTATATGAATGTATTTGTCCGTCTCTGTGTCTGCGTGACTATTATTAGAGTTACCATCAAAGCTCTGCAAACATTTTTCCAAATGGTGCAATATCACGAGATTTAATGTGGGGAACTTTATTCAATCACGCCAAGCTGTTTTAATTTGTCAAGAGGTTACCGTGCACTTTAAAAACAAGTTTTATACCTGCAAGTAAAAGATACATTTAACACTATTTAATGTGTGTTTGAATACCTGTGTGTGTGTGCGTGCGTGTATGCATGTGTGTCCACGTGTGTGTGCGTGTGTGCGCGCCTGTACGTGTATGCGTTTAGTTTGTGTGTGTGAACATGTATACATGCGTCTATGCAGGTCTGCGCATCTGTCCTCGTGCTATGTGTATGTGTCTTCGCAGTTGTTAGCATGCTTTTGGATGTGTGTCTGTCCGTGTCTGCGTGACTGTCATCGGAATTATCATTATTTTTCTTCAAACTTTGCTTCAAATGTTGCAGGTACGCCAAGGTGAATTTTGTTCATTAACAACAAGAATTTCAAAGTGTGTCAAGAGGTTACTATAATCTTCAAGGACGGCTTCTCACTCGAAAGTTTAAGGTACAGTTGGAACTATCAAACTGTCCCTATTTTGGACCGCTATCAAGTTGCCACAGTGAACTCTCAAAAGAACATTTGGTGATTGATAAACGAATCAAATCCGTTGCGTTTACTGGTACATACATGCATCTGGTTACATAAGCGCGTGTGTATGTGCATGCATGTTGGTGGGAGTTTGGTGTGCGCAAGCGTGTTTGCGCATGACTGCGTGTGCGTTACCGTTTGTGAGTCCGACTATTTTTGTGTGCAAGTGTGTGTCTGTTTAATCGCCTAAGTGTGTTTCTGTGTGTGTCTCTGCTTACGAATTTATGTATTTCTGTGCACAGCTGTATCTGTACATCTATGTATGTTTGTGTATTTAAATTTGTGTATGAGCGCGTATGTGTGACGCTGTCCGTGTCTGTGTGTACGTCTTTGCGCGTTTATGTCTGTGTCTGTTTTGAGCAAGTATATGAATGTATTTGTCTGTCTCTGTGTCTGCGTGACTATTATTAGAGTTACCATCAAAGCTCTGCAAACATTTTTCCAAATGGTGCAATATCGCGAGATTTAATGTGGGGAACTTTATTCAATCATGCCAAGCTGTTTTAATCTGTCAAGAGGTTACCGTGCACTTTAAAAACAAGTTTTATACCCGCAAGTAAAAGATACATTTAAAACTATTTAATGTGTGTTTGAATACCTGTGTGTGTGCGTGCGTGCGTGTATGCATGTGTGTCCATGTGTGTGTGTGTGCGCGCCTGTATGTGTATGCGTTTTGTTTGTATGTGTGAACATGCTTGTGTGTGTCTATGCAAGTCTGCGCATCTGTCCTTGTGCTATGTGTATGTGTCTTCGCAGTTGTTAGCATGCTTTTGGATGTGTGTCTGTCCGTGTCTGCGTGACTGTCATCGGAATTATCATCATTTTTCTTCAAACTTTGCTCCAAATGTTGCAGGTATGCCAAAGTGAATTTTGTTCAATAACAACAAGAATTTCAAAGTGTGTCAAGAGGTTACTATAATCTTCAAGGGCGGCTTTTCACTCAAAAGTTGAAGGTACAGTTGGAACTATCAAACTGTCCCTATTTTGGACCGCCATCAAGCTGCCACAGTGAACTCTCAAAAGAACATTTGGCGATTGATAAGCAAATCAACTCCGTTGCATTTACTGGTACATACATGTATCTGGTTACATAAGCGCGTGTGTATGTGCATGCATGTTGGTGGGAGTTTGGTGTGTGCAAGCGTGTTTGCGCATGACTGTGTGTGCGTGACCGTATGTGAGTCCGACTATGTGTGTGTGCAAGTGTGTGTCTGTTTAATCGCCTAAATGTGTTTCTGTGTGTGTCTCTGCGTATGAGTTTATGTATTTCTGTGCACAGCTGTAACTGTACATCTATGTATGTTTGTGTATTTAAATTTGTGTGTGCGTGCGTGTGTGTGTCGCTGTCCGTGTCTGTGCGTATGTCTTCGCGCGTTTATGTCAAGTGTCTTTTCTGAGCAAGTATATGAATGTATTTGTCCATCTCTGTGTCTGCGTGGTTATTATTAGAATTACCATCAATGTTCTGCAAACATCTTTTCAAATGGCGCAATATCGCGAGGTTTAATGTGGGGAACTTTATTCTATCACGCCAAGCTGTTTTAATTTGTCAAGAAGTTACAGTGCATTTTATAAACAAGTTTTATACCTGAAAGTAAAACATACATTTAAAACCATTTAATGTGTGTTTGCATACACGTATGTGTGCATGTGTGTATACATGTGCGTAAGCTTGTGTTTCTATGCGTGTGTGTGCACCTGGATGTGTATGCGTTTTGTTTGTATGTGTGAACATGTATGTGTGCGTCTATGCAGGTCTGCGCACCTGTCCTCGTGCTATGTGTATGTGTCTTCGCAGTTGTTAGCATGTTTTTGAATGTGTGTCTGTCTGTGTCTGGGTGACTCTCATCGGAATTATCATTATTTTTTTTCAAACTTTGCTCCAAATAATGCGGGTACGCTAAGGTGATTTTTGTTCAATAACAACAGGATTTTCAAGTTCGTCAAGATGTTACCATAATCTTCAAGGACAGCTTTTTAACTCGAAGGTTGAAGGTACAGTTGGAACTATCAAACTGTCACTATTTGGGACCGTTATCAAGCTGCTACGGTGAACTCTCAATAGAACATTTGGCGATTGATAAACGAATCAAATCCGTTGCATTTAGTGGTACATACATGTATCCGGTTACATAAGTGTGTTTGTATATGCATGCGTGTTGGTGGGAGTTTGGTGTGTGCAAGGGTGTTTGCGCATGACTGTGTGTGCGTGACCGTATGTGAGTCTGACTATGTGTGTGTGCAAGTGTGTGTCTGTTTAATCACCCAAGTGTGTTTCTGTGTGTGTCTCTGCATGTGAGTTTGTGTATTTCTGTGCACAATTGTGTCTGTACATCTTTATATGTTTTTGTATCTGAGTTTCGGTGTGTTTGCGCGCGCGTGTGTGTCGCTGTTCGTGTCTGTGTAAATTTCTTTGCGCGATTATGTCTGTGTCTGTTCTGAGCAAGTATATGAATGTATTTGTCCGTCTCTGTGTCTGCGTGACTATTATTAGAATTACCATCAATGTTCTGTAAATGTAAGATACCTGTATCTTGACTATGACCTAGTTTCATCTTGCCTCTGCCTAGCTGCGGTTTCCACATACCGATGTCAGAACAACTCTCATGTCAGAGCTACATATCTTTTATACATTAAGTTGTTATTTTAGTATACACAAAAGATAAGAACGTAACATTTTTTTATAACAGTTCATCATTTGACATCTGACAATTACTACAAGACCAGCATATTTTCCTGCCAAGACTGTCTGTGTCACCATTCGTGTCAGCCTCCATAAACATTCCAACTACGCTAATTATCTGTCCGCATCCGCTTGCTTATCTTTGTCTGTGCGCTTGGAACAAAATGAATTGTGTAAATATTATTCTGCAACCTTTTCGTATCTTGTGTTTGACTCATGCCACACATATTTTATGCAAGTCATTCTCTCCTATATAAGGGAACCCCATCTTGTTTGTGAGAAGTCTTTAGTTCAACATACATACATACTATGATATATTCTCAATACGTAATATAGATCGTTAAATATACTGTTCTTAAATACAACCACTGTCTCGTTATCGCAGTATTAAGTCTTGTGGTAGAAAAACAGTTCTACAAACATTGGCTTAAACGGAAGAAGCCCCCTAAGGGTAACATTGCTAAGAAAGACATTAGTAACGGGTTATCACACTGGTGTCAGAAGTGGGACGTTTTTTTTTTTTTTTTGTGATCACACTGGTGTCAGAAGTTTTTGCGTGCGATGGAAGACAGTGAGGAAAACTCATTGGTGAGTCTTCAAGATCCAATGGAGCGGGTCGACCAGAGGTTTGCGCAAATGGGTGATGTCGTGGACCGGCAGCAGGATGCACTAGACGCTGTGGACAGGAAAACTGACAGTATTGAGCGTATGATTCGAACGTTGACAGAGAGGATGTCAGAGATAGCTGACAGAGGACCGGCAATGAGGGGAGAGAGTCGTTTCCTTCCAGCGGAAGATCCAGAGGTAAGTTTTGGTGGCAACCTATTAGATCGCAATGGCTATGAGGTGAGGCAATCTCGTAGGAGCGACTGGGTGAGGTTTGGCTTAAGTTTTACTGGGAAAAGTGAAGAAGATTTTGATAGTTTCTCAACGCAATTTGAAACGTGTTGTTTATTGAATGAGGTGCCCAAGTCTTCTTATGTGCTGGTTTTACAGCTATATTTTAAAGATCTTGCTGCGGCATATTTAAAGGAAATTGTTAGGGCAGAAGGCAGTTCGGTAACTTATGAAAAAGTAAAAAGGCTCATGAAAACTAAGTTGAATGCATGCAAAGGCGATGAGCAAGTAGCGTTGGAAGTCTCAGCAGTGAGACAGGGAAGCACGGAAAGCGTGCGCAAGTATTATGAACGCTTCAGAAAAATTGTTGCGAGTGGAAGCGCTGGGGAAGACAGCCCTTATATTTTGCTTCACTTCAGAGCGGGTTTGCATTCAGCTATTAGAGACAAAATAATGGGCACACCATGCAAAAACTTATCAGATATTTTGAGAGCTGCAATTGGTGTAGAAACTGCGCTACTAGCAGATAAAAATATTTCTGATTTTTCTGACGTTTCCGCAAATTACCAGAGTGGCAGGCCTCACCCAGTTCAAAACAAACGATTTGACAAGACAGTTAGGAAATGTTTTTTGTGTATGTCCGACAAACATCTAGCTAGATTTTGTGACAAGAAGGCTGTGAGTAGTAGGGAAGGTCAGCAAGGCCAGGCAAGGGCAGGGTAGGTTTCAGTTGTACCAACAACCCAGACCAAACTTTGACAATAGCAGCAATAGAGGCCAGCATAGAGTAAATAGCCAGCAAAATGAGATGCCAAAATGGTTCAAGGATTGGCTAGCGAGTCAAAAATCTCCAGTTACTGAGCAACCTGTCACAAATCCCCCGCGAGCAGCATATGCTTCGGCCGAAGTGCCCCTTGCAAATTCTATGAGACAGCCAGCTAGTGTAGCGCTCAACCAGGCACGAGATAATACAACTGTGGTTTTTGACAACATGGCTTTTGAATATGTTGAGGCACCAGTTGCACAGGAAGTTAAAGCAAAAGTAATGGGTCCAATAATTTACCGGGTAGCCACAATAGTACCCGCAGTTGTTTTTGAAGTAGCACAGGTTTCGCAGGTAAATGTTGAGACAAGTAAGATCGGCAGTAGGACTAAGGTAGTTCCTACTGTGCCTAGCGAATGGGTAAGCAGGGAACAAGCCTACGAATTGATTTCACTTGATGTAGCTGAAACTGAGCAAGTGATGACTAACCTTAAGGGTAGTGCAAGTGAAGTGAGAGCAAGCGGTTTGCAGAGGCAATTGAATAGCGATAATAAGGCTAATTATCACCCGTCTAGACCGCCTAGTGTAACTAGAAGGAATGTTGGTAGTGGACTTGGAATGTCATATGCCATGAGTTTCTTGTTTACATTCCTTGCGCTCCTGACTATGTGCCAAGCTCAGTCCCCAATGCTTTGCCGGACTGGGCATACTGTAGCAAAATTTCATTTACCGAAATTGCTTCCTTGCATACTGCCAGACACCACTGCCTCACACGACCCCTACGATTTGACATTAACATTATATAAGCCCAATTTGGTCCAATACAAAAGCGGAGCATTTCATTGCAAAATCATTCAAACTAGGATTGTGACGCATTCAGGATTTTTTGGTGAGGGACAGACAAGGACAGACGACTACCTTGACCAACTTGTTTCACGAGACACGTGCTATTCAATGTATAAATGGCATACCTCCCCGCATGGTGATCTGGTACAAATTGGTTCAATGTACCAAACAGATAATGTGGCGGAACCGGAATATCACACTGGTTTTAAATGTTGCGCAGATTATGAGTTCACTGTCTTTAATGCTTATTTGTATGAGACGAGTGTATTCAAGCGACATGGAGTAGCCGAGAATGTGGAAAGCCCTGCTGGTGTGGTAGACCACTGCACCTACCTTGCTGGCTTCTGCAACCTGAAGGATGGCTCTGCTCTTCTCTGGGAACCAGACGAGAGGGAGGAGTGCAAGTACCTGCCACACCAGACTTTCCACGGCCAGTTCCAAGATCGGTTCTGGATGGCAGAAAGTGGTGAGTTAGCCTTAAGTTTCACTAAAAATCAAATTGTGCGTCAAGATAGCGAATGTGGTGGCGATGTGGAGTTGTCTGACCAAGGCATAGCTTGCAGCCGTGTAAACAATGTAACCCGAGGGAAACGAGATATTGATGGACGAGTAACGGATAGCGAAGTAAATGCCAAGCTGCAAGCTCTTGAATTACGAATCCACCAAAATTACAATCACATGTTCAAAGCGTTCTTTCTGAATAATTGTCATGCCATGCAAGCACTAGTGCAATTGGTCACAAGTTCACTTGAGCGGAGCCCAACATTGGCTGCTAGGCACCTACTAAATAATACCTACGTTTATGCAATGCTGACTCACAACCTTTTATCTGTTTATCCATGCGAACCAATTGAGAACTACTCTATAATGTCTGCGGAAACGTGCTCTAGCAGGATTCCTTTGAACATTAATATTGCCAGCGCTAATAAAACTGTTTGGCTCGACACTCATACAAATATAGTATTTCATGACAGGGACTACGGTGAGTGTGCCATGAACCAGGAAATTCCTGTTTCGCTACAGAACAAGTTGTACTATTATCATCATAGCAGCGGTGACTTGACTCCTATTACCAAGACTGACTCTCTTAACTTGATATTTCTAGACTATTCAGCGTTTGGCATCGAACATGACAAGGTGGTTATCCATCAACTATTACTATATGACTGGGATACATTTAGAGACAAGTTCTCACTAAATGACTGGGCTAGTTCCTCTTCACATCAAGCAAAAATTCTGGAGCATTTAGGCGTAACTTCTAATTTTCACAGTGACCCTTTACTGCAATCCGGCAAACTGGCAAACAATATAGTCAATCAAGGAACCTTTTCATTCCTGAGTACCTATGGTACATGGGACATAAAGCAGTTTTGGATATTCTTGTGCTGTCTATATATAACCTTAAATTTAGTTTGGAGATGCATTCTCATGTGCACTGGACTGAAAGCATTTGCAAAAGATCCTAAGAAAAATTTGCGTGGATATTTCCTTGGCTCTAAGGAAACTGATAGAAATACCAAAATATCTATCGCTTTGAACCAAACTACTGGGAATACCCAAATTCCATTAGAGCAAAATGAGCTTGAGGAGATTGAGGTCGATGAATTGCCATCTAATAGCAATGACATACTATCAGATAAAATGACTAACATAGAGGAAAACACTAGGGCTCCAGGAGAGCCAGCTTCCCTTCCGCTAGTACCTTACAAAACACCTGAGCGAAATTTACCTAGGGAAACTGACCAACTTAAAACACGAAACAGACGATCTACTAGACAGACCACTAAGCATATAGCCTCTCGGACAAAAGCAAGACGAGTATACACACGACAACATGCTCCCACCTTAGCAGATATTGTGTGCAATGTGTCGAACTTAGCTCATGAATCTTTAATACGTACCACAATTCTTGGTCAAGAACATGATGCTCTGATAGATACGGGTGCGCAGGTATCCACAATTAGCATGGTTTTGTGTAGAAAACTTGGCATCCAGTCTAAAATAAAAGAAACTTCTCGAGCTGTAAGAGCGATGAGTGGACATGTAGTGTTAGGATTAGGTGAGGTTTTTGTGCCAATACGATGCCATGGTAATATTCCTATTGAAACAGTTCTTCTGGTAATAAATACGTGCAAATATTCACTAATATTAGGAGTTGACAGTCTAAAACAACTGGGAAGGTTTTGTGTTGACTACCACTTGGGAAGACTAAGAATACAGCCTGTGAGGCATGGAAAACAATTGTTTAATAACTGCGCTATGATTAAACATGCTGACAGTAGAATGTACTGCAATGTGTTTGCAGACAGGGATTTAGTTTTTCCACCGTACAGTGACAATAACTTTTGCAACTCAAGCGGAACTTATTATAACGACCATGTGGTCTTTGAACCAACCATAGTACACGAAGACTTATTATTTGCAAAGACACTCAATCCAAGCGACAGTAATTTGAGGTACCGTGTAGTAAATACTTCTGAAAACTACATTACAGTATTCAAAGGAACTCTGCTTGGAATTGCCTTTTCATTACCTGCAGATGACATGGATGTGGTTAATGCTAATGAAGTTTTTAAAGATGTTAATACCGAGCCAACTGACCCTATAAGTAAAATTGACTTGACAAAATCTGTATTGAATACACAGGATCAGAAACGATTTAAAAGATTTCTTGAGTCTAAAAGAGATGCTTTTGCTACTCACTCCTTTGACTTAGGCAGAGTATCTGGGTTGTCTGGTAGAGTTTGTGACACTAGGGATGCTGCCCCTATCCGGCACGCACCATATCGAATACCGGTAGTACACAAAGCCCCCTTAGATGAGGAAATAGACAAGATGCTTAAAGCTGGGTTAATAGAGCCTGCCCAACAAAGCGCATGGGCATCACCAATTATTTTAGTGAAGAAGAAGAATAGTACGAGTATGCGCATAGTTAATGACTATCGTAGGGTAAATGCATGCACACATACTCTTTCTTTCCCATTACCTCATCAAGACAGTGTCAAGGAGATGCTCACAGGGAGCTCCCTTTTTACAACGCTTGATTTAATGAAAGCCTATTGGCAAATTGGGTTAGATAGCGAAGAAGATAGAGAGCGAAGCGCCTTTGTGACATATAATGGGGTGTTTAGGTACAAGGTGATTCCTTTTGGTTGGAAAAACTCTCCACAAGTTTTTCAGAGAGCAATTTCCACCATCTTGGCAAATCTGAACTGGAAAAGCTGCCTTTCCTTTTTGGATGACATTTTAATATTTAACGAGAATAACGTGGACACACACATTGAACAAGTGGGTGTCGTGTTGGACCGTTTTATAGCACATGGTATAAAGGTCAATCCAGAGAAATCATCATTTGCCAGAGATAAGGTTCAATATCTAGGACATGTGTACACAAGTAAAGGCAGTCAACCTACTTTTGAGCTAGTGGACAAAATATTGCGGTTTCCTTCGCCTCATGACCTCAATTCACTGCGTAGGACTATTGGGCTAGTTAATTATTATCGGACCTACATTCCAAATTACAGCGATTTGATAAAGCCCATTTTAGAACTTTTGAAACATGACCGAAAATTTGTTTGGACTGAATTGTGTGAGACAAGATTTAATTTGCTGAAAAGGAAGTTGGCGGAGTATCCCGTGCTAAGATATCCAGATTTTACAAGACCTTTCTTTGTGCATACTGACTGCAGTGGATTTGCCTTAGGAGCCCAGCTCTGTCAAATGTTTGAGGATGGATACCATCCCATTGCATATCACAGTAAGGTGTTAAACACAGCTCAGCAGCGATATTCCACCTATGAACGTGAAGCTCTGGCAATCGTGGATGCATGTAAAACCTTTCGTCATTTCATTCTTGGACATGAAACTACAGTTATTACAGACCACTCTCCACTAAAATGGCTAATGACTTGTCAACACAAGTGTTCGAGATTAGCAAAATTTGCCCTAAAGTTACAAGAATACGACTTAAAGATAGTACACAAGCCTGGTAAATACAATGTTGTGCCAGATGCTCTATCAAGAGTTTCTATTTCAGACAATTGCGTAGTAGGCTCTACAATAACACACCTGTCATCTACCAAGGAAGACCTGTTGGCATTCAAGAAATTTCAGCGAGAGGACGACTACCTATCTAAAATCATACGTTTTCTTACTCATGGCGAAAAGCCGACCGACTGCAATCCTACTCAGCACAGACACTTCGAAAACCAGAAGGATAACTATTTCTTGCAAGAGGAGGTGTTGTATTACAACCCATCCGACTCGGTAAGAGCCCTATTATGTGTACCTGAAGCGCTGCAGCTTGACCCGCTTGCAACATATCATTCGTCTTTCTTTGGTTGCCATGTAGGCAGATCGAGAACCTTCAAACGTTTATCTCAGCGGTACCATTGGCTTGGAATGTCTCGATGTGTAGCAGATTTCATATCCGCTTGTGTGCCCTGCAATCAAAGGAAACGTGGTTACGTTAATCCAGTATACCCATTACAACCCATCGAATGCGAACGACCATTTTCTCGTGTAAGCATGGACCTACTTGGACCCCTTCCTTTAACTGAGCGAGGTGCAAAATACCTTGTAGCTTTTCAATGCAGTTTCACAAAATTTGTGATAGCTCGTCCTATTCCTGATAAGAAAACGCAAACAATTGCTGAAAACTTGATTGAGTTTGTCATCCTACCACATGGCGTTATGAATGTCCTTTTAAGTGACAACGGCTTGGAATTTGCATCCGATCTAATGAATGACTTGGCCAAAACGTTAGATATTGAAAAGAAAACGATTTCAAGCTTTCAAGCTTCAACCAATGGTGGAATTGAACGATTTTTCAGTACTTTCAGTAATCTGATGTCGACCGTAATTAACAGGTCACAGACGAATTGGGACCAGATGACTAAATATGTACTTCACGCATACAACAACACTGTACACAATTCGACCAAGTTCAGCCCTAGTTACATGTTATATGGCAGAGAGTTGGACATACCATTTGATTTGTGTATGCCAATAACTATCCCGAAAAGTTATGCCGAAGATAAGTCAAGTGTAGATATCATGAGAGAATCCCTAGCCGTTGCTTGGGCTCAAGCCCGCGACAACATCGAATGTGCTCAAGCCAGTTACAAGTATTACCATGACTTGCATGTGAAAGGGCATGACTATGCTGTTAACGATTGCGTGTATACCCTGGTACCTCGAGTAACTACCGGACAAGTGAAAAAGTTTACGAGTCAGTATTACGGACCTTATGTGATTACGAAACTGCGAGGTCTAAACGCATACATCCGAGCATTGGGTGCTGCTGGAAGGCCAGTAGGAGTGGAATTCGTCACTCACCTGCAGCGACTTAAAAAGTGCAAACCGCCTCTGCTCCCTGGTAGTGATACTCCGCAGTACGTATCAGTAAAGCGTGCTACTGATTCTAGAACGAGTACTGGCGATGTACCAGATCACACCCAAACTAACACTGATTCAGACACAAGTAATTCTCAACCCCGTCATACATACAACCTACGACCCCGCGCCTAGTTGCTACGTACCATCAATATTTCATGCTTTTCCTTGTTAGTTTTGTGAATAGACTATCTTGTACTCGAAATTGTGCGTTGAAAAAAAAAAAAAAATTGTATTAGTAAGTGCATGGAACTAGAGAACACTATTGTTCACCCATTTGCTCAATAGTGTTAACTCCTAAATATCGATGGTAATAACTTTAACGTAACTATATTAGTAAGTAGACAGTTCCAGTTATACACAGCACTAAGTAACTGTGAGTAAAACATGTATGTAATAAATTCGTAATCTGATTGTGAAAGAAATTAAATCAACAGTAAATATGCAGACTGTAATGATGGCTGGCAGGATGGAAAATTAGTAAATAGTAAGTAATAAGAAATGTAATAGAAGAATCAAACAGGAGAATTATTAGTTTGGTTAATAATTGAAGCTGCGTCAAACAAAGAATCTTCACTGTGATCGTCAATTGTTGCCAAGTTGCTCACTTCACCTAAATTAATCAGTTCGGCAATACTGGGAAGTTGATTGTCTCTTCGATGCCGTAGGTAAATAAATTTGTAAAGTAAGAAAAATAGTAATTAAAATTAATAAAATACTGATGGGTAGAATCGTTGATAATAAAATAGTTGAAAGTTTGTCGAGACCGTTCGTTGCAAAAACAGTTGAGTGGATGTAGATAGAAGTGATGTTGGTAGAGTTACGATCGAGATAATCAGTAGTGGAAACGTTAGTAATAATGACAGTTCGATCAGTTGGGAAGTAATCACTCAGTGAATCAGCTGCAAGTAAAACTAGAGTGATTAGTAATTGGTAGTTTACCTGTCATTAAAATTCCGAAATAACTCAGCTAGTTGATGACTTTCGTTAAACCAATGTGATGAAACGGAAATAGCCCTTGCGCAGGTATGATGCAGTTATCAGTCTTAATCATGAACTTGGGCTAGGGTGAAGCAACTTCTTAATTGGTGACTTCTTAACTTCTTAATTGGTTCACGAGTTGATAGTAGTTATGTTGTGGATATTACCGTACAAGCAATCATGTCAATCTCGTTTAGTTTATAAGTTTACATACCTCTCTGGATCAATAGATGCGGATTGTCAGTAATTACTTGGAGACGATGAGATACAATTAAAAATAATAAATTTGGATTTTCGGTTATGTCTAGTAAATTGAAAGAACAATTGGAACAAAAGCAGACGGTAATTAATAAGCAAAACATAAGTGGAAAATAGTAAGGATGCACGAGTACAAAATTGATAAATTGTACTATAGTCTGCTAGAACATATTGAGTTCTTATCAATATCTGGTTATTGCATAGAGTATTTGATTTGGCTAAACAGGAATTGGCTTACCCTTTCTAAATTGGTCCTCAAAATTAGCATGCATTAGCGAGCATGCAACTCTTGTTGAATGCTGAATTAGCATTCAAAATTCGTTTTCCCCTTGCATCAACCAAAGAAGCCAGCCTACTACAACCTTGACACCGACTAGGATTTCCCATTGCATCTAGGAGACGCCATCAACGGTTCACTGCCGCTGCCCGGAGACTATACTCACTCGATTCCACAAAGTTAAGTAGTTTCATATAATTGAGTAAAAAAAAAAAAAAAAAAAAAAAAGGAAGAGAAAACGCATTTCCTGTGTTCCTGTAAATGCATCGTGGCATATGTTACACCTATTATTAGTGCTGAACTTTTGATCTTGAGTGTTAGGTGCATTCTCTCCCTTAATATTTTTCTTTATTGCACCTAAAGTTTTCTTGAGCGAAGGGGAGAGGAGCAACATATGCAACCTATTTGCCATTGTATTTTATCATGTTGAAAATTTTTTTAATATTTTACAGTTTATGTTCCTTTTCTTTCATGTTCACGTGAGTGACCTTAGTCAGAGGCCTGATTAGTAGGTAAGGCTTCATTTAGTTAGGCTGTCACTCAATGTACTATTGTATTTTGATACAACTTTTGCTGAGATTTTGATTTTTGTTGCTAAGAGCAGTAACCACATATTCTGATGGATAGCAGGTACTGCAAAAAGTCATGGGTGTCATCGACAAGATACATGAAGGTGCAGCCTTGGTTGTGATATATTTGGTAGCAGCGATCTGCTCCAGGCCACATGCGAGACTTGTAAGCGCAGATTACATTTACAAAGACATTACCAAAACATGGAACGATGGTAGCAATACAAAGAAGAACCCCTCGTCACCAACACTCTACCCCCATTCCTTTTGCCTCGTTCAAGAAATAGACAGTCGAACCTCCAACTTCATCACCAAAGAAGCCAGTGATGAAGTTCTCCTTTTACCTTAAGAAGATTTACTGCCGTATCGTCGTCTAAGGAGGAAGGTGTAAGATACCTGTATCTTGACTATGACCTAGTTTCATCTTGCCTCTGCCTAGCTGCGGTTTCTACATACCGATGTCAGAACAACTCTCATGTCAGAGCTACATATCTTTTATACATTAAGTTGTTATTTTAGTATACACAAAAGATAAGAACGTAACATTTTTTTATAACAGTTCATCATTTGACATCTGACAATTACTACAAGACCAACATATTTTCCTGCCAAGACTGTCTGTGTCACCATTCGTGTCAGCCTCCATAAACATTCCAACTACGCTAATTATCTGTCCGCATCCGCTTGCTTATCTTTGTCTGTGCGCCTGGAACAAAATGAATTGTATAAATATTATTCTGCAACCTTTTCGTATCTTGTGTTTGACTCATGCCACACATATTTTATGCAAGTCATTCTCTCCTATATAAGGGAACCCCATCTTGTTTGTGAGAAGTCTTTAGTTCAACATACATACATACTATGATATATTCTCAATACGTAATATAGATCGTTAAATATACTGTTCTTAAATACAACCACTGTCTCGTTATCGCAGTATTAAATCTTGTGGTAGAAAAACAGTTCTACAAACATTGGCTTAAACGGAAGAAGCCCCCTAAGGGTAACATTGCTAAGAAAGACATTAGTAACGGGTTATCACATAAACATCTTTTCAAATAGGGCAGTATCGCGAGGTTTAATGTGGGGAACTTTATTCAATCACGCCACGCTGTTTTAATCTGCCAAGAAGTTACAGTGCACTTTAAAAACAAGTTTTATACCTGAAAGCAAAACATACATTTTAAACCATTTAATGTGTGTTTGCATAAACGTGTGTGTGCGTGTGTTTGTGTGTGTGCATGTGTTTATACATGTGTGTATGCATGTGTTTCTATGTGTGTATGTTTCTATGTGTGTGTGTGTGCGTGTGTGTGTCTGTGCATGTGTGTATGTTTGTGTGTATGCATGTGTGTTTGCATGTGTGTATGCATGTGTGTATGCACGTGTGTATGCACGTGTGTATGCATGTGTGGCTACGTTTTTGTGTGTGCGCGCCTGTACGTGTATGCGTTTTGTTTGTGTGTGTGAACATGTATACATGCGTCTATGCAGGTCTGCGCATCTGTGCTATGTGTATGTGTGTTCGCAGTTGTTAGCATATTTTTGAATGTGTGTCTGTCTGTGTCTGGGTGAGTGTCATTGGAATTATCATCATTTTTCTTCAAACTTTGCTCCAAATGTTGCAGGTTTGCCAAGGTTAATTTTGCTCGATCACAACAAGATTTTCAAAGTCTGTCAAGAGGTTACTAAAATCTTCAAGGAAGGCTTTTTAACTCGAAATTTGAAGGTACAAATGGAACTATCAGACTGTCACTATTTGGGACCTCTCTCAAGCTGCTATTGTGAACTCTCAATAGAACATTTGGCGATTGGTAAACGAATCAAATCCGTTGCATTTACTGGTACATACATGTATCCGGTTACATAAGTGTGTTTGTATGTGCATGCATGTTGGTGGGAGTTGGGTGTGTGCAAGTATGTTTGCGCAAGACTGCGTGTGCGTGACCGTATGTGAGTCTGACTATGTGTGTGTGCAAGTGTGTGTCTGTTTAATCGCCTAAATGTGTTTCTGTGTGTGTCTCTGCGTGTGAGTTTGTGTATTTCTGTGCACAGCTGTGTCTGTACATCTTTGTATGTTTGTGTATCTGAGTTTCGGTGTGTTTGCGCGCGTGTGTGTGTGTGTGTGTGTGTGTGTGTGTGTGTGTGTGTGTGTGTGTGTGTGTGTGTGTGTGTGTGTGTGTGTGTGTGTGTGTGTGTGTGTGTGTGTGTGTGTGTGTGTGTGTGTGTGTGTCGCTGTCCGTGTCTGTGTGTATGCCTGTGCATGTTTATGTCAGGTGTCTGTTCTGAGCAAGTATATGAATGTATTTGTCCGTCTCTGTGTCTGCGTGACTATTATTAGAGTTACCATCAGAGCTCTGCAAACATTTTTCCAAATGGTGCAATATCACGAGATTTAATGTGGGGACCTTTATTCAATCACGCCAAGCTGTTTTAATCTGTCAACAGGTTACCGTGCACTTTAAAAACAAGTTTTATACCTGCAAGTAAAAGATACATTTAACACTATTTCATGTGTGTTTGAATACCTGTGTGTGTGCGTGTATGCATGTGTGTATAAATGTGTGGCTGCGTGTGTGTGTGTGCGCGCGTGTACGTGTATGCGTTTAGTTGGTGTGTGTGAACATGTATACATGCGTTTTTGCAGGTCTGCCCATCCGTCCTCGTGCTATGTGTATGTGTCTTCGCAGTTGTTAGCATGCTTTTGGATGTGTGTCTGTCCGTGTCTGCGTGACTGTCATCGGAATTATCATCATTTTTCTTCAAACTTTGCTCCAAATGTTGCAGGTATGCCAAAGTAAAATTTGTTCAATAACAACAAGAATTTCAAAGTGTGTCAAGAGGTTACTATAATCTTCAAGGGCGGCTTTTCACTCAAAAGTTGAAGGTACAGTTGGAACTATCAAACTGTCCCTATTTTGGACCGCCATCAAGCTGCCACAGTGAACTCTCAAAAGAACATTTGGCGATTGATAAGCAAATCAAATCCGTTGCATTTACTGGTACATACATGAATCTGGTTACATAAGCGCGTGTGTATGTGCATGCATGTTGGTGGGAGTTTGGTGTGTGCAAGCGTGTTTGCGCATGACTGTGTGTGCGTGACCGTATGTGAGTCCGACTATGTGTGTGTGCAAGTGTGTGTCTGTTTAATCGCCTAAATGTGTTTCTGTGTGTGTCTCTGCGTATGAGTTTATGTATTTCTGTGCACAGCTGTAACTGTACATCTATGTATGTTTGTGTATTTAAATTTGTGTGTGCGTGCGTGTGTGTGTCGCTGTCCGGGTCTGTGCGTATGTCTTTGCGCGTTTATGTCAAGTGTCTGTTCTGAGCAAGTATATGAATGTATTTGTCCATCTCTGTGTCTGCGTGGTTATTATTAGAATTACCATCAATGTTCTGCAAACATCTTTTCAAATGGCGCAATATCGCGAGGTTTAATGTGAGGAACTTTATTCTATCACGCCAAGCTGTTTTAATTTGTCAAGAAGTTACAGTGCATTTTATAAACAAGTTTTATACCTGAAAGTAAAACATACATTTAAAACCACTTAATGTGTGTTTGCATACACGTATGTGTGCATGTGTGTATACATGTGCGTAAGCTTGTGTTTCTATGCGTGTGTGTGCACCTGGATGTGTATGCGTTTTGTTTGTATGTGTGAACATGTATGTGTGCGTCTATGCAGGTCTGCGCACCTGTCCTCGTGCTATGTGTATGTGTCTTCGCAGTTGTTAGCATGTTTTTGAATGTGTGTCTGTCTGTGTCTGGGTGACTGTCATCGGAATTATCATTATTTTTTTTCAAACTTTGCTCCAAATAATGCGGGTACGCTAAGGTGATTTTTGTTCAATAACAACAGGATTTTCAAGTTCGTCAAGATGTTACCATAATCTTAAAGGACGGCTTTTCAACTCGAAGGTTGAAGGTACAGTTGGAACTATCAAACTGTCCCTATTTGGGACCGTTATCAAGCTGCTACGATGAACTCTCAATAGAACATTTGGCGATTGATAAACGAATCAAATCCGTTGCATTTAGTGGTACATACATGTATCCGGTTACATAAGTGTGTTTGTATATGCATGCGTGTTGGTGGGAGTTTGGTGTGTGCAAGCGTGTTTGCGCATGACTGTGTGTGCGTGACCGTATGTGAGTCTGACTATGTGTGTGTGCAAGTGTGTGTCTGTTTAATCACCCAAGTGTGTTTCTGTGTGTGTCTCTGCATGTGAGTTTGTGTATTTCTGTGCACAATTGTGTCTGTACATCTTTATATGTTTTTTTATCTGAGTTTCGGTGTGTTTGCGCGCGCGTGTGTGTCGCTGTTCGTGTCTGTGTAAATTTCTTTGCGCGATTATGTCTGTGTCTGTTCTGAGCAAGTATATGAATGTATTTGTCCGTCTCTGTGTCTGCGTGACTATTATTAGAATTACCATCAATGTTCTGTAAACATCTTTTCAAATAGGGCAGTATCGTGAGGTTTAATGTGGGGAACTTTATTCAATCACGCCACGCTGTTTTAATCTGCCAAGAAGTTACAGTGCACTTTAAAAACAAGTTTTATACCTGAAAGCAAAACATACATTTTAAACCATTTAATGTGTGTTTGCATAAACGTGTGTATGCGCGTGTTTGTGTGTGTGCATGTGTTTATACATGTGTGTATGCATGTGTTTCTATGTGTGTATGTTTCTATGTGTGTGTGTGTGCGTGCGTGTGTGTGTGTGTGTCTGTGCATGTGTGTATGCTTGTGTGTATGCATGTGTGTATGCACGTGTGTATGCACGTGTGTATGCACGTGTGTATGCATGTGTGGCTACGTTTTTGTGTGTATGCGCGCCTGTACGTGTATGCGTTTTTTTTGTGTGTGTGAACATGTATACATGCGTCTATGCAGGTCTGCGCATCTGTCCTCGTGCTATGTGTATGTGTGTTCGCAGTTGTTAGCATATTTTTGAATGTGTGTCTGTCTGTGTCTGGGTGACTGTCATCGGAATTATCATTATTTTTTTTCAAACTTTGCTCCAAATAATGCGGGTACGCTAAGGTGATTTTTGTTCAGTAACAAAAAGATTTTCAAGTTCGTCAAGATGTTACCATAATCTTCAAGGACGGCTTTTCAACTCGAAGGTTGAAGGTACAGTTGGAACTATCAAACTGTCACTATTTGAAACCGTTATCAAGCTGCTACGGTGAACTCTCAATAGAACATTTGGCGATTGATAAACGAATCAAATCCGTTGCATTTAGTGGTACATACGAGTATCCGGTTACATAAGTGTGTTTGTATATGCATGCGTGTTGGTGGGAGTTTGGTGTGTGCAAGGGTGTTTGCGCATGACTGTGTGTGCGTGACCGTATGTGAGTCTGACTATGTGTGTGTGCAAGTGTGTGTCTGTTTAATCACCCAAGTGTGTTTCTGTGTGTGTCTCTGCATGTGAGTTTGTGTATTTCTGTGCACAATTGTGTCTGTACATCTTTATATGTTTTTGTATCTGAGTTTCGGTGTGTTTGCGCGCGCGTGTGTGTCGCTGTTCGTGTCTGTGTAAATTTCTTTGCGCGATTATGTCTGTGTCTGTTCTGAGCAAGTATATGAATGTATTTGTCCGTCTCTGTGTCTGCGTGACTATTATTAGAATTACCATCAATGTTCTGTAAACATCTTTTCAAATAGGGCAGTATCGCGAGGTTTAATGTGGGGAACTTTATTCAATCACGCCACGCTGTTTTAATCTGCCAAGAAGTTACAGTGCACTTTAAAAACAAGTTTTATACCTGAAAGCAAAACATACATTTAAAACCATTTAATGTGTGTTTGCATAAACGTGTGTGTGCGTGTGTTTGTGTGTGTGCATGTGTTTATACATGTGTGTATGCATGTGTTTCTATGTGTGTATGTTTCTATGTGTGTGTGTGTGTGCGTGTGTGTGTGTCTGTGCATGTGTGTATGTTTGTGTGTATGCATGTGTGTTTGCATGTGTGTATGCATGTGTGTATGCACGTGTGTATGCACGTGTGTATGCATGTGTGGCTACGTTTTTGTGTGTGCGCGCGCCTGTACGTGTATGCGTTTTGTTTGTGTGTGTGAACATGTATACATGCGTCTAGGCAGGTCTGCGCATCTGTGCTATGTGTATGTGTGTTCGCAGTTGTTAGCATATTTCTGAATGTGTGTCTGTCTGTGTCTGGGTGACTGTCATTGGAATTATCATCATTTTTCTTCAAACTTTGCTCCAAATGTTGCAGGTTTGTCAAGGTTAACTTTGCTCAATCACAACAAAATTTTCAAAGTCTGTCAAGAGGTTACTAAAATCTTCAAGGAAGGCTTTTTAACTCGAAATTTGAAGGTACAGTTGGAACTATCAGACTGTCACTATTTGGGACCTCTCTCAAGCTGCTATTGTGAACTCTCAATAGAACATTTGGCGATTGGTAAACGAATCAAATCCGTTGCATTTACTGGTACATACATGTATCCGGTTACATAAGTGTGTTTGTATGTGCATGCATGTTGGTGGGAGTTGGGTGTGTGCAAGGGTGTTTGCGCATGACTGCGTGTGCGTGACCGTATGTGAGTCTGACTATGTGTGTGTGCAAGTGTGTGTCTGTTTAATCGCCTAAATGTATTTCTGTGTGTGTCTCTGCGTGTGAGTTTGTGTATTTCTGTGCACAGCTGTGTCTGTACATCTTTGTATGTTTGTGTATCTGAGTTTCGGTGTGTTTGTGCGTGTGTGTGTGTGTGTGTCGCTGTCTGTGTGTATGCCTTTGCATGTTTATGTCAGGTGTCTGTTCTGAGCAAGTATATGAATGTATTTGTCCGTCTCTGTGTCTGCCTGACTATTATTAGAGTTACCATCAAAGCTCTGCAAACATTTTTCCAAATGGTGCAATATCACGAGATTTAATGTGGGGAACTTTATTCAATCACGCCAAGCTGTTTTAATCTGTCAAGAGGTTACCGTGCACTTTAAAAACAAGTTTTATACCTGCAAATAAAAGATACATTTAACACTATTTAATGTGTGTTTGAATACCTGTGTGTGTGCGTGTGTGTATATGCATGTGTGTCCACGTGTGTGTGTGTGCGCGCCTGTACGTGTATGCGTTTAGTTTGTGTGTGTGAACATGTATACATGCGTCTATGCAGGTCTGCGCATCTGTCCTCGTGCTATGTGTATGTGTCTTCGCAGTTGTTAGCATGCTTTTGGATGCGTGTCTGTCCGTGTCTGCGTGACTGTCATCGGAATTATCATTATTTTTCTTCAAACTTTGCTCCAAATGTTTCAGGTATGCCAAGGTGAATTTTGTTCAATAGCAACAAGAATTTGAAAGTGTGTCAAGAGGTTACTATAATCTCCAAGGGCGGCTTTTCACTCGAAAGTTGAAGGTACAGTTGGAACTATCAATCTGTCCCTATTTTGGACCGCTATCAAGCTGCCACAGTGAACTCTCAAAAGAACATTTGGCGATTGATAAACAAATCAAATCCGTTGCATTTACTGGTACATACATGTATCTGGTTACATAAGCGCGTGTGCATGTGCATGCATGTTATTGGGAGTTTGGTGTGTGCAAGCGTGTTTGCGCATGACTGTGTGTGCGTGACCGTATGTGAGTCCGACTATGTGTGTGTGAAAGTGTGTGTCTGATTAATCGCCTAAATGTGTTTCTGTGTGTGTCTCTGCGTATGAGTTTATGTATTTCTGTGCACAGCTGTAACTGTACATCTATGTATGTTTGTGTATTTAAATTTGTGTGTGCGTGTGTGTGTCGCTGTCCGTGTCTGTGTAAATGTCTTTGCGCGATTATGTCTGTGTCTGTTCTGAGCAAGTATATGAATGTATTTGTCCGTCTCTGTGTCTGCGTGACTATTATTAGAATTACCATCGATGTTCTGTAAATATCTTTTCAAATAGGGCAGTATCGCGAGGTTTAATGTGGGGAACTTTATTCAATCACGCCACGCTGTTTTAATCTGTCAAAAAGTTACAGTGCACTTTAAAAACAAGTTTTATACCCGCAAGTAAAAGATACATTTAGAACTATTTAATGTGTGTTTGAAGACCTGTGTGTGTGCGTGCGTGTATGCATGTGTGTCCACGTGTGTGTGTGTGTGCGCGCCTGTATGTGTATGCGTTTTGTTTGTATGTGTGAACATGCATGTGTGTGTCTATGCAAATCTGCGCATCTGTCGTCGTGCTATGTGTATGTGTCTTCGCAGTTGTTAGCATGCTTTTGATGTGTGTCTGTCCGTGTCTGCGTGACTGTCATCGGAATTATCATTATTTTTCTTCAAACTTTGCTTCAAATGTTGCAGGTACGCCAAGGTGAATTTTGTTCATTAACAACAAGAATTTCAAAGTGTGTCAAAAGGTTACTATAATCTTCAAGGACGGCTTTTCACTCGAAAGTTGAAGGTACAGTTGGAACTATCAAACTGTCCCTATTTTGGACCGCTATCAAGCTGCCACAGTGAACTCTCAAAAGAACATTTGGCGATTGATAAACGAATCAAATCCGTTGCATTTACTGGTACATACATGTATCCGGTTACATAAGCGCGTGTGTATGTGCATGCATGTTGGTGGGAGTTTGGTGTGCGCAAGCGTGTTTGCGCATGACTGCGTGTGCGTTACCGTTTGTGAGTCCGACTATGTGTGTGTGCAAGTGTGTGTCTGTTTAGTCGCCTAAGTGTGTTTCTGTGTGTGTCTCTGCGTATGAGTTTATGTATTTCTGTGCACAGCTGTTACTGTACATCTATGTATGTTTGTGTATTTAAATTTGTGTGTTTGTGCGCGCGTGTGTGTCGCTGTCCGTGTCTGTGTGTATGCCTTTGCACGTTTATGTCGGTGTCTGTTCTGAGCAAGTATATGAATATATTTGTCCGTCTCTGTGTCTGCGTGACTATTATTAGAGGTACCATCAAAGCTCTGCAAACATTTTTTCAAATGGTGCAATATCGCGAGGTTTAATGTGGGGAACTTTATTCAATCACGCCAAGCTGTTTTAATCTGTCAAGAGGTTACCGTGCACTTTAAAAACAAGTTCTATACCTGCAAGTAAAAGATACATTTAAAACTATTTAATTTGTGTTTGCATACGCGTTTGTGTGTGTGTGTCTGTGCATGTGTGTATGCACGTGTGTATGTACGTGTGAATGCATGTATGTATACATGTGTGGCTGCGTGTGTGTGTGTGCGCGCCTGTACGTGTATGCGTTTAGTTTGTGTGTGTGAACATGTATACATGCGTCTATGCAGGTCTGCGCATCTGTCCTCGTGCTATGTGTACGTGTCTTCGCAGTTGTTAGCATGCTTTTGTATGTGTCTGTCCGTGTCTGCGTGACAGTCATCGGAATTATCATCATTTTTCTTCAAACTTTTCTCTAAATGTTGCAGGTATGCCAAGGTGAATTTTGTTTAATAACAACAAAAATTTCAAAGTGTGTCAAGAGGTTACTATAATCTCTAGTTGCGGCTTTTCACTCAAAAGTTGAAGGTACAGTTGGAACTATCAAACTGTCACTATTTGGGACCTCTCTCAAGCTGCTATTGTGAACTCTCAATAGAACATTTGGCGATTGGTAAACGAATCAAATCCGTTGCATTTACTGGTACATACATGTATCCGGTTACGTAAGGGTGTTTGTATGTGCATGCATGTTGGTGGTAGTTTGGTGTGCGCAAGCGTGTTTGCGCGTGACTGCGTGTGCGTTACCGTTTGTGAGTCCGACTATGTGTGTGTGCAAGTGTGTGTCTGTTTAATCGCCTAAGTGTGTTTCTGTGTGTGCCTCTGCTTATGAATTTATGTATTTCTGTGCACAGCTGTATCTGTACATCTATGTATGTGTGTATTTAAATTTGTGTGTGCGCGCGTATGTGTGACGCTGTCCGTGTCTGTGTAAATGTCTGTAAAAGACCATCAAGAGGTTACTAAAATCTTCAAGGACGACTTTTTAACTCGAAATTTGAAGGTACAGTTTGAACTATCAAATTGTCACTATTTAGGACCGCTCTCAAGCTGCTATTGTGAACCCTCAATAGAACATTTGGCGATTGGTAAACGAATCAAATCCGTTGCATTTACTGGTACATACATGTATCTGGTTGCATAAATGTGTGTGTATTTGCATGCATGTTGGTGGTAGTTTTGTGTGTGCAAGTGGGTTTGCGCAAGACTGCGTGTGTGTGTGTGTGACTGTATGTGTGTGCGGCTATGCGTGCGTGCAAGTGTGTCTGTTTGATCGCCAGAGTGTGTTTCTGTGTGGGTCTCTGCATGTGAGTTTGTGTATTTCTGTGCACAGCTGTGTCTGTACATCTTTGTATGTTTGTGTATCTGAGTTTCGGTGTGTTTGCGCGCGTGTGCGTGTGTGTGTGTTCCGCTGTCCGTGTCTGTGTGTATGCCTTTGCTCGTTTATGTCAGGTGTCTGTTCTGAGCAAGTATATGAATGTATTTGTCCGTCTCTGTGTCTGCGTGACTATTATTAGAGTTACCATCAAAGCTCTGCAAACAATTTTCCAAATGGTGCAATATCACGAGATTTAATATGGGGAACTTTATTCAATCACGCCAAGCTGTTTTAATCTGTCAAGAGGTTACCGTGCGCTTTAAAAACAAGTTCTATACCTGCAAGTAAAAGATACATTTAACCCTATTTAATGTGTGCTTGAATACCTGTGTGTGTGTGCGTGCGTGTATGCATGTGTGTCCACGTGTGTGTGTATGCGCGCCTGTACGTGTATGCGTTTAGTTTGTGTGTGTGAACATGTATACATGCGTCTATGCAGGTCTGCGCATCTGTCCTCGTGCTATGTGTATGTGTCTTCGCAGTTGTTAGCATGCTTTTGGATGTGTGTCTGTCCGTGTCTGCGTGACTGTCATCGGAATTATCATTATTTTTCTTCAAACTTTGCTTCAAATGTTGCAGGTACGCCAAGGTGAATTTTGTTCATTAACAACAAGAATTTCAAAGTGTGTCAAGAGGTTACTATAATCTTCAAGGACGGCTTCTCACTCGAAAGTCGAAGGTACAGTTGGAACTATCAAACTGTCCCTATTTTGGACCGCTATCATGCTGCCACAGTGAACTCTCAAAAGAACATTTGGCGATTGATAAACGAATCAAATCCATTGCATTTACTGGTGGATACATGTATCTGGTTACATAAGCGTGTGTGTATGTGCATGCATGTTGGTGGTAGTTTGGTGTGCGCAAGCGTGTTTGCGCATGACTGCGTGTGCGTTACCGTTTGTGAGTCCGACTATGTGTGTGTGCAAGTGTGTGTCTGTTTAATCGCCTAAGTGTGTTTCTGTGTGTGTCTCTGCTTATGAATTTATGTATTTCTGTGCACAGCTGTATCTGTACATCTATGTATGTTTGTGTATTTAAATTTGTGTGTGCGCGCGTATGTGTGACGCTGTCCGTGTCTGTGTGTACGTCTTTGCGCGTTTATGTCTGTGTCTGTTTTGAGCAAGTATATGAAGGTATTTGTCCGTCTCTGTGTCTGCGTGACTATTATTAGAGTTACCATCAAAGCTCTGCAAACATTTTTCAAAATGGTGCAATATCGCGAGATTTAATGTGGGGAACTTTATTCATTCACGCCAAGCTGTTTTAATCTGTCAAGAGGTTACCGTGCACTTTAAAAACAAGTTTTATACCCGCAAGTAAAAGATACATTTAAAACTATTTAATGTGTGTTTGAATACCTGTGTGTGTGCGTGCGTGCGTGTATGCATGTGTGTCCACGTGTGTGTGTGTGCGCGCCTGTATGTGTATGCGTTTTGTTTGTATGTGTAAACATGCATGTGTGTGTCTATGCAAGTCTGCGCATCTGTCCTCGTGCTACGTGTATGTGTTTTCGCAGTTGTTAGCATGCTTTTGGATGTGTGTCTGTCCGTGTCTGCGTGACTGTCATCGGAATTATCATTATTTTTCTTCAAATTTTGCGTAAAATGTTGCAGGTACGCCAAGGTGAATTTTGTTCATTAACAACAAGAATTTCAAAGTGTGTCAAAAGGTTACTATAATCTTCAAGGACGGCTTCTCACTCGAAAGTTGAAGGTACAGTTGGAACTATCAAACTGTCCCTATTTTCGACCGCTATCAAGCTGCCACAGTGAACTCTCAAAAGAACATTTGGCGATTGATAAAACAATCAAATCCGTTGCATTTACTGGTACATACATGTATCTGGTTACATAAGTGCGTGTGTATGTGCATGCATGTTGGTTGGAGTTTTGTGTGTGCAAGCGTGTTTGCGCATGACTGTGTGTGCAAGACCGTATGTGGGTCCGACTATGTGTGTGTGCAAGTGTGTGTCTGTTTAATCGCCTAAATGTGTTTCTGTGTGTGTCTCTGCGTATGAGTTTATGTATTTCTGTGCACAGCTGTAACTGTACATCTATGTATGTTTGTGTATCTAAATTTGTGTGTGCGTGTGTGTGTCGCTGTCCGTGTCTGTGTAAATGTCTTTGCGCGATTATGTCTGTGTCTGTTCTGAGCAAGTATATGAATGTATTTGTCCGTCTCTGTGTCTGCGTGACTATTATTAGAATTACCATCAATGTTCTGTAAACATCTTTTTAAATAGGGCAATATCGCGAGGTTTAATGTGGGGAACTTTATTCAATCACGCCACGCTGTTTTAATCTGTCAAGAAGTTACAGTGCACTTTAAAAACAAGTTTTATACCTGAAAGCAAAACATACATTTTAAACCATTTAATGTGTGTTTGCATAAACGTGTGTGTTCGCGTGTTTGTGTGTGTGCATGTGTTTATACATGTGTGTATGCATGTGTTTCTATGTGTGTATGTTTCTATGTGTGTGTGTGTGTGTGTGTGTGTGTGTGTGTGTGTGTGTGTGTGTGTGTGTGTGTGTGTGTGTGTGTGTGTGTGTGTTTGTGCATGCGTGTGTGTGTGTGTGTGTCTGTGCATGTGTGTATGCTTGTGTGTATGCATGTGTGTATGCACGTGTGTATGCACATGTGTATGCACGTGTGTATGCATGTGTGGCTACGTTTTTGTGTGTGCGCGCGCCTGTACGTGTATGCGTTTTGTTTGTGTGTGTGAACATGTATACATGCGTCTATGCAGGTCTGCGCATCTGTGCTATGTGTATGTGTGTATGTGTGTTCGCATTTGTTAGCATATTTTTGAATGTGTGTCTGTCTGTGTCTGGGTGACTGTCATCGGAATTATCATCATTTTTCTTCAAACTTTGCTTCAAATGTTGCAGGTACGCCAAGGTGAATTTTGTTCATTAACAACAAGAATTTCAAAGTGTGTCAAGAGGTTACTATAATCTTCAAAGACGGCTTCTCACTCGAAAGTCAAAGGTACAGTTGGAACTATCAAACTGTCCCTATTTTTGACCGCTATCATGCTGCCACAGTGAACTCTCAAAAGAACATTTGGCGATTGAGAAACGAATCAAATCCGTTGCATTTACTGGTGCATACATGTATCTGGTTACATAAGCGCGTGTGTATGTGCATGCATGTTGGTGGTAGTTTGGTGTGTGCAAGCGTGTTTGCGCATGACTGCGTGTGCGTTACCGTTTGTGAGTCCGACTATGTGTGTGTGCAAGCGTGTGTCTGTTTAATCGCCTAAATGTGTTTCTGTGTGTGTCTCTGCGTACGAGTTTATGTATTTCTGTGCACAGCTGTAACTGTACATCTATGTATGTTTGTGTATCTAAATTTGTGTGTGCGTGCGTGTGTGTATGCTTGTGTGTATGCATGTGTGTTTGCATGTGTGTATGCACGTGTGTATGCACGTGTGTATGCATGTGTGGCTACGTTTTTGTGTCTGCGCGCGCCTGTACGTGTATGCGTTTTGTTTGTGTGTGTGAACATGTATACATGCGTCTATGCAGGTCTGCGCATCTGTGCTATGTGTATGTGTGTATGTGTGTTCGCAGTTGTTAGCATATTTTTGAATGTGTGTTTGTCTGTGTCTGGGTGACTGTCATCGGAATTATCATCATTTTTCTTCAAACTTTGCTCCAAATGTTGCAGGTTTGCCAAGGTTAATTTTGCTCAATCACAACAAGACTTTCAAAGTCTGTCAAGAGGTTACTAAAATCTTCAAGGACGGCTTTTTAACTCGAAATTTGAAGGTACAGTTGGAACTATCAAACTGTCACTATTTGGGACCTCTCTCAAGCTGCTATTGTGAACTCTCAATAGAACATTTGGTGATTGATAAACGAATCAAATCCGTTGCATTTACTGGTACATACATGTATCCGGTTACATAAGTGTGTTTGTATGTGCATGCGTGTTGGTGGGAGTTTGGTGTGTGCAAGCGTGTTTGCGCATGACTGTGTGTGCGTGACCGTATGTTAGTCTGACTATGTGTGTGTGAAAGTGTGTGTCTGTTTAATCGCCCAAGTGTGTTTCTGTGTGTGTCTCTGCATGTGAGTTTGTGTATTTCTGTGCACAGCTGTGTCTGTACATCTTTGTATGTTTGTGTATCTGAGTTTGGGTGTGTTTGCGTGTGTGTGTGTGTGTGTGTGTGTGCGTGCGTGCGTGCGTGCGTGTGTGTGTGTGTGTGTGTGTGTCGCTGTCTGTGTGTATGCCTTTGCACGTTTATGTCAGGTGTCTGTTCTGAGCAAGTATATGAATGTATTTGTCCGTCTCTGTGTCTGGCTGACTATTATTAGAGTTACCATCAAAGCTCTGCAAACATTTTTCAAAATGGTGCAATATCATGAGATTTAATGTGGGGACCTTTATTCAATCACGCCAAGCTGTTTTAATCTGTCAAGAGGTTACCGTGCGCTTTAAAAACAAGTTTTATGCCTGCAAGTAAAAGATACATGTAACACTATTTAATGTGTGTTTGAACACCTGTGTGTGTGCGTGCGTGTATGCATGTGTGTCCACGTGTGTGTGTGTATGCGCGCCTGTACGTGTATGCGTTTAGTTTGTGTGTGTGAACATGTATACATGTGTCTATGCAGGTCTGCGCATCTGTCATCTTGCTATGTGTATGTGTCTTCGCAGTTGTTAGCATGCTTTTGGATGTGTGTCTGTCCGTGTCTGCGTGACTGTCATCGGAATTATCATTATTTTTCTTCAAACTTTGCTTCAAATGTTGCAGGTACGCCAAGGTGAATTTTGTTCATTAACAACAAGAATTTCAAAGTGTGTCAAGAGGTTACTATAATCTTCAAGGACGGCTTCTCACTCGAAAGTCGAAGGTACAGTTGGAACTATCAAACTGTCCCTATTTTGGACCGCTATCATGCTGCCACAGTGAACTCTCAAAAGAACATTTGGCGATTGATAAACGAATCAAATCCGTTGCATTTACTGGTGCATACATGTATCTGGTTACATAAGCGCGTGTGTATGTTCATGCATGTTGGTGGTAGTTTGGTGTGCGCAAGCGTGTTTGCGCATGACTGCGTGTGCGTTACCATTTGTGAGTCCGACTATGTGTGTGTGCAAGTGTGTGTCTGTTTAATCGCTTAAGTGTGTTTCTGTGTGTGTCTCTGCTTATGAATTTATGTATTTCTGTGCACAGCTGTATTTGTACATCTATGTATGTTTATGTATTTAAATTTGTGTGTGCGCGCGTATGTGTGACGCTGTCCGTGTCTGTGTGTACGTCTTTGCGCGTTTATGTCTGTGTCTGTTTTGAGCAAGTATATGAAGGTATTTGTCCGTCTCTGTGTCTGCGTGACTATTATTAGAGTTACCATCAAAGCTCTGCAAACATTTTTCCAAATGCGGCAATATCGCGAGATTTAATGTGGGGAACTTTATTCAATCACGCCAAGCTGTTTTAATCTGTCAAGAGGTTACCGTGCACTTTAAAAACAAGTTTTATACCCGCAAGTAAAAGATACATTTAAAACTATTTAATGTGTGTTTGAAGACCTGTGTGTGTGCGTGCATGCGTGTATGCATGTGTGTCCACGTGTGTGTGTGCGCACCTGTATGTGTATGCGTTTTGTTTGTATGTGTGAACATGCATGTGTGTGTCTATGCAAGTCTGCGCATCTATACTCGTGATATGTGTATGTGTCTTCGCAGTTGTTAGTATGCTTTTGAGTGTGTGTCTGTCCGTGTCTGCGTGACTGTCATCGGAATTATCATTATTTTTCTTCAAACTTTGCTTCAAATGTTGCAGGTACCCCAAGGTGAATTTTGTTCATTAACAACAAGAATTTCAAAGTGTGTCAAGAGGTTACTATAATCTTCAAGGACGGCTTCTCGCTCGAAAGTTGAAGGTACAGTTGGAACTATCAAACTGTCCTTATTTTGGACCGCTATCAAGCTGCCACAGTGAACTCTCAAAAGAACATTTGGCGATTGATAAACGAATCAAATCCGTTGCATTTACTGGTACATACATGTATCTGGTTACATAAGCGCGTGTGTATGTGCATGCTTGTTGGTGGTAGTTTGGTGTGCGCAAGCGTGTTTGCGCATGACTGCGTGTGCGATACCGTTTGTGAGTCCGACTATGTGTGTGTGCAAGTGTGTGTCTGCTTAATCGCCTAAGTGTGTTTCTGTGTGTGTCTCTGCGTATGAGTTTATGTATTTCTGTGCACAGCTGTAACTGTACATCTATGTATGTTTGTGTATTTAAATTTGTGTGTTTGTGCGCGCGTGTGTGTCGCTGTCCGTGTCTGTGTGTATGCCTTTACACGTTTATGTCGGTGTCTGTTCTGAGCAAGTATATGAATATATTTGTCCGTCTCTGTGTCTGCGTGACTATTATTAGAGTTACCATCAAAGCTCTGCAAACATTTTTCCAAATGGTGCAATATCGCGAGGTTTAATGTGGGGAACTTTATTCAATCACGCCAAGCTGTTTTAATCTGTCAAGAGGTTACCGTGCACTTTTAAAACATGTTTTATGCCTGCAAGTAAAAGATACATTTAAAACTATTTAATTTGTGTTTGCATACGCGTTTGTGTGTGTGTGTCTGTGCATGTGTGTATGCACGTGTGTACGTACGTGTGTATGCATGTATGTATACATGTGTGGCTGCGTGTGTGTGTGTGCGCGCCTGTACGTGTATGCGTTTAGTTTGAGTGTGTGAACATGTATACATGCGTCCATGCAGGTCTGCGCATCTGTCCTCGTGCTATGTGTATGTGTCTTCGCAGTTGTTAGCATGCTTTTGGATGTGTGTCTGTCCGTATCTGCGTGACTGTCATCGGAATTATCATTATTTTTCTTCAAACTTTGCTTCAAATGTTGCAGGTACGCCAAAGTGAATTTTGTTCATTAACAACAAGAATTTCAAAGTGTGTCAAGAGGTTACTATAATCTTCAAAGACGGCTTTTCACTCGAAAGTCGAAGGTACAGTTGGAACTATCAAACTGTCCCTATTTTGGACCGCTATCATGCTGCCGCAGTGAACTCTCAAAAGAACATTTGGCGATTGATAAACGAATCAAATCCGTTGCATTTACTGGTGCATACATGTATCTGGTTACATAAGCGCGTGTGTATGTTCATGCATATTGGTGGTAGTTTGGTGTGCGCAAGCGTGTTTGCGCATGACTGTGTGTGTGTGACTGTATGTGTGTGCGGCTATGCGTGCGTGCAAGTGTGTCTGTTTGATCGCCTGAGTGTGTTTCTGTGTGAGTCTCTGTGGGTGAGTTTGTGTATTTCTGTGCACAGCTGTGTCTGTACATCTATGTATGTTTGTGTATTTAAATTTGTGTGTGCGCGCGTATGTGTGACGCTGTCCGTGTCTGTGTGTACGTCTTTGCGCGTTTATGTCTGTGTCTGTTTTGAGCAAGTATATGAAGGTATTTGTCCGTCTCTGTGTCTGCGTGACTATTATTAGAGTTACCATCAAAGCTCTGCAAACATTTTTCAAAATGGTGCAATATCGCGAGATTTAATGTGGGGAACTTTATTCAACCACGCCAAGCTGTTTTAATCTGTCAAGAGGTTACCGTGCACTTTAAAAACAAGTTTTATACCCGCAAGTAAAAGATACATTTAAAACTATTTAATGTGTGTTTGAATACCTGTGTGTGTGCGTGCGTGCGTGTATGCATGTGTGTCCACGTGTGTGTGTGTGTGTGTGCGCGCCTGTATGTGTATGCGTTTTGTTTGTATGTGTGAACATGCATGTGTGTGTCTATGCAAGTCTGCGCATCTGTCCTCGTGCTATGTGTATGTGTCTTCGCAGTTGTTAGCATGCTTTTGGATGTGTGGCTGTCCGTGTCTGCGTGACTGTCATCGGAATTATCATTATTTTTCTTCAAACTTTGCTTCAAATGTTGCAGGTACGCCAAGGTGAATTTTGTTCATTAACAACTAGAATTTCAAAGTGTGTCAAAAGGTTACTATAATCTTCAAGGACGGCTTCTCACTCGAAAGTTGAAGGTACAGTTGGAACTATCAAACTGTCCCTATTTTGGACCGCTATCAAGCTGCCACAGTGAACTCTCAAAAGAACATTTGGCGATTGATAAACAAATCCAATCCGTTGCATTTACTGGTACATACATGTATCTGGTTACATAAGCGCGTGTGTATGTGCATGCATGTTGGTGGGAGTTTGGTGTGTGCAAGCGTGTTTGCGCATGACTGTGTGTGCGAGACCGTATGTGAGTCCGACTATGTGTGTGTGCAAGTGTGTGTCTGTTTAATCGCCTAAATGTGTTTCTGTGTGTGTCTCTGCGTATGAGTTTATGTATTTCTGTGCACAGCTGTAACTGTACATCTATGTATGTTGGTGTATCTAAGTTTGTGTGTGCGTGCGTGTGTGTGTCGCTGTCCGTGTCTGTGTAAATGTCTTTGCGCGATTATGTCTGTGTCTGTTCTGAGCAAGTATATGAATGTATTTGTCCGTCTCTGTGTCTGCGTGACTACTATTAGAATTACCATCAATGTTCTGTAAACATCTTTTCAAATAGGGCAGTATTGCGAGGTTTAATGTGGGGAACTTTACTCAATCACGCCACGCTGTTTTAATCTGTCAAGAAGTTACAGTGCACTTTAAAAACAAGTTTTATACCTGAAAGCAAAACATACATTTTGAACCATTTAATGTGTGTTTGCATAAACGTGTGTGTGCGCGTGTTTTTGTGTGCATGTGTTTATACATGTGTGTATGCATGTGTTTCTATGTGTGTATGTTTCTATGTGTGTGTGTGTGTGTGTGTGTGTGTGTGTGTGTGTGTGTGTGTGCGTGCGTGTGTGCGTGTGTGTGTGTGTCTGTGCATGTGTGTATGCTTGTGTGTATGCATGTGTGTTTGCATGTGTGTATGCACGTGTGTATGCACGTGTGTATGCATGTGTGGCTACGTTTTTGTGTGTGCGCGCGCCTGTACGTGTATGCGTTTTGTTTGTGTGTGTGAACATGTATACATGCGTCTATGCAGGTCTGCGCATCTGTGCTATGTGTATGTGTGTATGTGTGTTCGCAGTTGTTAGCATATTTTTGAATGTGTGTCTGTCTGTGTCTGGGTGACTGTCATCGGAATTATCATCATTTACCTTCAAACTTTGCTCCAAATGTTGCAGGTTTGCCAAGGTTAATTTTGCTCAATCACAACAAGATTTTCAAAGTCTGTCAAGAGGTTACTAAAATCTTCAAGGACGGCTTTTTAACTCGAAATTTGAAGGTACAGTTGGAACTATCAAACTGTCACTATTTGGGACCTCTCTCAAGCTGCTATTGTGAACTCTCAATAGAACATTTGGCGATTGGTAAACAAATCAAATCCGTTGCATTTACTGGTACATACATGTATCCGGTTACATAAGTGTGTTTGTATGTACATGCATGTTGGTGGGAGTTTGGTGTGTGCCAGCGTGTTTGCGCATGACTGCGTGTGCGTTACCGTTTGTGAGTCCGACTATGTGTGTGTGCAATTGTGTGTCTGTTTAATCGCCTAAGTGTGTTTCTGTGTGTGTCTCTGCTTATGAATTTATGTATTTCTGTGCACAGCTGTAACTGTACATCTATGTATGTTTGTGTATTTAAATTTGTGTGTTTGTGCGCGCGTGTGTGTCGCTGTCCGTGTCTGTGTGTATGATTTTACACGTTTATGTCGGTGTCTGTTCTGAGCAAGTATATGAATATATTTGTCCGTCTCTGTGTCTGCGTGACTATTATTAGAGGTACCATCAAAGCTCTGCAAACATTTTTCCAAATGGTGCAATATCGCGAGGTTTAATGTGGGGAACTTTATTCAATCACGCCAAGCTGTTTTAATCTGTCAAGAGGTTACCGTGCACTTTAAAAACAAGTTTTATGCCTGCAAGTAAAAGATACATTTAAAACTATTTAATTTCTGTTTGCATACGCGTTTGTGTGTGTGTGTCTGTGCATGTGTGTATGCACGTGTGTATGTACGTGTGTATGCATGTATGTATACATGTGTGGCTGCGTGTGTGTGTGTGCGCGCCTGTACGTGTATGCGTTTAGTTTGTGTGTGTGAACATGTATACATGCGTCTATGCAGGTCTGCGCATCTGTCCTCGTGATATGTGTATGTGTTTTCGCAGTTGTTAGCATGCTTTTGGATGTGTGTCTGTCCGTGTCTGCGTGACTGTCATCGGAATTATCATCATTTTTCTTCAAACTTTGCTCCAAATGCTGCAGGTATGCCAAGGTGATTTTTGTTCAATAACAACAAGAATTTCAAAGTGTGTCAAGAGGTTACTATAATCTCCAAGGGCGGCTTTTCACTCAAAAGTTGAAGGTACAGTTGGAACTATCAAACTGTCACTATTTGGGACCTCTCTCAAGCTGCTATTGTGAACTCTCAATAGAACATTTGGCGATTGGTAAACGAATCAAATCCGTTGCATTTACTGGTACATACATGTATCCGGTTACATAAGGGTTTTTGTATGTGCATGCATGTTGGTGGTAGTTTTGTGTGCGCAAGCGTGTTTGCACATGACTGCGTGTGCGTTACCGTTTGTGAGTCCGACTATGTGTGTGTGCAAGTGTGTGTCTGTTTAATTGCCTAAGTGTGTTTCTGTGTGTGCCTCTGCTTATGAATTTATGTATTTCTGTGCACAGCTGTATCTGTACATCTATGTATGTTTGTGTATTTAACTTTGTGTGTGCGCGCGTATGTGTGACGCTGTCCGTGTCTGTGTAAATGTCTTTGCGCGATTATGTCTGTGTCTGTTCTGAGCAAGTATATGAATGTATTTGTCCGTCTCAGTGTCTGCGTGACTATTATTAGAATTACCATCAATGTTCTGTAAACATCTTTTCAAATAGGGCAGTATCGCGAGGTTTAATGTGGGGAACTTTATTCAATCACGCCACGCTGTTTTAATCTGCCAAGAAGTTACAGTGCACTTTAAAAACAAGTTTTATACCTGAAAGCAAAACATACATTTAAAACCATTTATTGTGTGTTTGCATAAACGTGTGTGTGCGCGTGTTTGTGTGTGTGCATGTGTTTATACATGTGTGTATGCTTGCGTTTCTATGTGTATGTTTCTATGTGTGTGTGCGTGTGTGTGTGTCTGTGCATGTGTCTATGCTTGTGTGTATGCATGTGTGTTTGCATGTGTGTATGCACGTGTGTATGCACGTGTGTATGCATGTGTGGTTATGTTTTTGTGTGTGTGCGCGCCTGTACGTATATGCGTTTTGTTTGTGTGTGTGTGTGTGAACATGTATACATGTGTCTATGCAGGTCTGTGCATCTGTGCTATGTGTATGTGTGTATGTGTGTTCGCAGTTGTTAGCATATTTTTGAATGTGTGTCTGTCTGTGTCTGGGTGACTGTCATCGGAATTATCATCATTTTTCTTCAAACTTTGCTCCAAATGCTGCAGGTTTGCCGAGGTTAATTTTGTTCATTCACAACAAGATTTTCAAAGACCATCAAGAGGTTACTAAAATCTTCAAGGACGGCTTTTTAACTCGAAATTTGAAGGTACAGTTGGAACTATCAAACTGTCACTATTTAGGACCGCTCTCAAGCTGCTATTGTGAACTCTCAATAGAACATTTGGCGATTGGTAAACGATTCAAATCCGTTGCATTTACTGGTACATACATGTATCTGGTTGCATAAATGCGTGTGTATTTGCATGCATGTTGGTCGGAGTTTGGTGTGTGCAAGTGTGTTTGCGCAAGACTGCGTGTGTGTGACTGTATGTGTGTGCGGCTATGCGTGCGTGCAAGTGTGTCTGTTTGATCGCCTGAGTGTGTTTCTGTGTGGGTCTCTGCGTGTGAGTTTGTGTATTTCTGTGCACAGCTGTGTCTGTACATCTTTGTATGTTTGTGTATCTGAGTTTGGGTGTGTTTGCGCGCGCGTGTGTGTGTGTTGCTGTCCGTGTCTGTGTGTATGCCTTTGCACGTTTATGTCTGTGTCTGTTCTGAGCAAGTATATGAATGTATTTTTCCGTCTCTGTGTCTGCGTGACTATTATTAGAGTTACCATCAAAGCTTTGCAAACATTTTTCCAAATGGTGCAATATCGCGAGATTTAATGTGGGGAACTTTATTCAATCACGCCAAGCTGTTTTAATCCGTCAAGACGTTACCCTGCACTTTAAAAACAAGTTTTATACCTGCAAGTAAAAGATACATTTAAAATTATTTAATGTGTGTTTGAATACCTGTATGTGTGTGTGTGTGCGTGCGTGTATGCATGTGTGTCCACGTGTGTGTGTGTGCGTGCGTGCGTGCGTGCGTGCGTGCGTGCGTGCGTGCGTGTGTGTGTGTGTGTGTGTGTGTGTGTGTGTGTGTGCGTAAGTGCGTGCGTGTATGCATGTGTGTCCATGTGTGTGTTTGCGCGCCTGTATGTGTATGCGTTAATTTGTATGTGTGAACATGCATGTGTGTGTCTATGCAAGTCTGCGCATCTGTCCTCGTGCTATGTGTATGTGTCTTCGCAGTTGTTAGCATGTTTTTGGATGTGTGTCTGTCCGTGTTTGCGTAACTGTCATCGGAATTATCATTATTTTTCTTCAAACTCTGCTTCAAATGTTGCAGGTACGCTAAGGTGAATTTTGTTCATTAACAACAAGAATTTCAAAGTGTGTCAAGAGGTTACTATAATCTTCAAGGACGGCTTCTCACTCGAAAGTTGAAAGTACAGTTGGAACTATCAAACTGTCCCTATTTTGGACCGCTAACAAGCTGCCGCAGTGAACTCTCAAAAGAACATTTGGCGATTGATAAACGAATCAAATCCGTTGCATTTACTGGTACATATTCATGTATCTGGTTACATAAGCGCTTGTGTATGTGCATGCATGTTGGTGGGAGTTTGGTGTGTGCAAGCGTGTTTGCGCATGACTCCGTGTGCGTGACCGTATGTGAGTCCGACTATGTGTGTGTGCAAGTGTGTGTCTGTTTAATCGCCTAAATGTGTTTCTGTGTGTGTCTCTGCGTATGAGTTTATGTCTTTCTGTTCACAGCTGTAACTGTACATCTATGTATGTTTGTGTATTTAAATTTGTGTGTGCGCGCGTGTGTGTGTCGCTGTCCGTGTCTGTGTAAATGTCTTTGCGCGTTTATGTCTGTGTCTGTTTTGAGCAAGTATATGAATGTATTTGTCCGTCTCTGTGTCTGCGTGACTATTATTAGAGTTACCATCAAAGCTCTGCAAACATTTTTCCAAATGGTGCAATATCGCGAGATTTTATGTGGGGAACTTTATTCAATCCCGTGAAGCTGTTTTAATCTGTCAAGAAGTTACAGTGCACTTTAAAAACAAGTTTTATACCTGACAGCAAAACATACATTTAAAACCATTTAATGTGTGTTTGCATACACGTGTGTGTGGGTGTGTGTGTGTGGGTGTGTGCGCGCGTGTGTGTGTGTGAAGGAATGATTTCTCAAGAATTGATTTTAAAGGGTGGAAGTCAGTGTGAATTGTTTAAGCGCTTGACGAAAGTGATCCTTTTCACTACCTACAAGATGTCTCACTCTTTGCGTTACTAATCTGTAACGTGTAACTGCTATACCAGAGCTGTCTGAAGTTTTCTAGCATGCATTGTGCAATTTCAAAAGTATGTTTTATTTTGTTCAGTTACTTTTTCGTTTTATAATTTATAGAACCTTTATTTTACATGAAATTTCTAACGAACAATTTTATAACTGAAAACAGTTTAGTTAGCATTTGCTAGCTTTTGGGTCAATCTTTCTCGTTAGTACTCTTTTCCTTGAGAATTACTGCAACATTTTTATCGACCTTATTTCTCTCTTTACATACAAGATGTCAGATCCTGGCTGTATTTTCACTGCCCTTCTAACTTTTGTTCATCAAATTAGTGTCATGAACAGTGAGTGATGTTATTAAAAGACTTGTTTGTAACTTTATAGTTCACAGTTAGTGTTCTAAGATTAAGGAGTTGTCTTTTCCCTTGACTACTGATGCTCAGTTTTTGACCTCCTTTTGATACAACTGTTTGTTAGTGTCGCTTGTGCTGTTAACCAATCATATTTTAGGGACTCATCACATGTTATAGTGATACTTATTCACTTTGCTTCCTGTTCTCTACCTGGGTGGTGACAATAAAGCTTGCTTAACTACAAATTAGTTCTCAAACTATCAAGTAACTCATTGCGGCTGCTTTTGCTGCCATTGTTATGAAGAACCCTCTAACGAAATCGGAGGAAATGTACCAACTATCAAACTACTAGGATAACATACTTTGCACACACCAAGTATAAATTACTATTGTGTTGTTTTAATTTATACTTGGCGTGTCCAAAGTACGTCATCCTAGTAGTTTGATAGTTGGCACATTTCCTCCCACCTCTTTAGAAGGTCGAGTCTAATCTATTGTGTTGTATATTATTAGTTACAATAGACTATTTTGGATAAAATGGTATTACAACACAATAGATTTTTAGTTACAATCATAGACCTGTTAACTATACTATTAATTAGTACTATGTAATAGTTAATACTATTAACTATACTATTAACTGTATGTTTAGTTAATAGGTCTATGGTCACGATAGACTATTCAAGATGAAATAGTATATTAGCACCAGGTTGTTGAGCAGTCTTTTATGTTCATTCACCAAATTTCAGGTCATTTAAAGCATCTTTTCTCATATTTTATTATGATGGACTAAAAGATACATCCATATTTGGCCATGGCTCAAAAACAGCTTTGGTCGCTACCAATAATTTGATGATTTGGAAAAAGATTATGCATTGTCATACAACTATGTAAAAACTAAGTTATATATAAGAACCAAAATAAACAGAATAATATTAATGCAATAATCTTTTATTTTTCAGAGTTATTTACGGCCATTGCCCTGCGATAAGTGAAAGTTTGCGAAATAAAAACTAACAAACTCGTATCTCATAAAGTCACTTTTTCATTAATTTTACACATTTTCTTGTTTTTCTCATATTTGTTAGACAAATTTGAGCGTCGATGTTGTTTGCACGGCGTGATGTTTGCGCGGCGCGTCACCTCTAATAAAGCGCCACTCTTCGGTAATAAAGAGAAGGGTTGGAAAATAGACCGCCATAGTGTTCAAATAAAGGTTTTACAGTAAAGGACATTCTGGTAGAGCAATAACTGCTTTTTGGTGTCCAAAAAGCAGTTGAGAGGCCAGATTCATTACTTAGCTCCACTAGACAGAACCCATCTTTGGCAACTAATGAAAATGCTTTGGTATACTTTCATATTGGTAGTATGTCTTTCAATATTGGGAAGGTGTAGTGATTCTTCTGAATGGCCTTGTTCAGATCAGTAGCGTCTGAACAAACTTGTACGGAGTCTGAAGGTTTTTCATTGCTAATAGATTGGAGATCCATTGTGTTGGTCTGTTTACTTGAGCACTATTTTTTTCTTTTCTCATAGCAAAAGGAATTCATGTCTGTCCTAAATGGCTGCGACCGATGTTTCAGTTTTTAGTGTGCTATTCATTCGGTAACGTTCCTAGTACAGGAAAATTCGCTTTTGTATTGCTCCAAAGTCCATATGATTGACTCTACTTGCTGTTCTATTTAGTGAACATGTTTGTGGACTGATGTAGGTTTTAGCAACATGCAGGAATGCAATGATCGCAATGACATATTTGTACAATCTCATTCTTTGAATTAAAGAATCACTGGTTCCACATCGCTTCTTACTTAGAGCATACATGCCCAATTACGTTCCCATCACATCATTGTAGTACGTCTTCTGCCTTGGAGAACTTTTTCAGTAGAAGTTTGCCTAATTGTTCGTATACTTTTTAAATAAAAAAATGTTACAGGAGGCGGCAGTATTTAGTTGATTCGTTAGCCACTTTGCCCCGTTTGTCCCATTTTGTGGAATTTTCAATCAGGTGATCAATGTTTTTCTTTCAGACTCTGCATGAATCAACAGTACATCTTCGGTGTCCTTTAACACTCCTTCCCAACACCTGCCTATGACTCTTTTTTGACCTCAAGGTTAGTGAGGTTGACATCAACCTCACTAACCTGATATTACCTTCTCATTTGTTCTTGCATGCCATCGCAAAATAATTCATCAAGCCAGAAGATTAAGAATGTCTGTCATGATGATGTGCGGAGCCTGGAGGTCCACCTTTGAACCAGCAACACCAAAATAGAAGATTTAAAGGCGGGCTGATTTTTGTGTCATTGCAGTATTTTGAGTGTCGTTAGTTTTTTGTCATACTATAAAGTTTAAGATCTGTATGTTGGGGTTTGGCTGGTTTAAGAATGATGGTAGCTGGTTCCAGAGGTACATCTTAACATCTTCATATGTTGCGTGTGGTCTCATACTCATGGAAAAGAGACAGTAGTAGACTTCAAAAACACATGTGAACGTATCCATGTCTCACATAGACTAGTTAAAAATGCTAAGGTTCATTTTTATGAGACAGGGGACAAAACCGTGTTGATACGGTTGATCATTGTCAGTTATTTTTTTAATTTGTTTATATTTGTAAGCCATGGCGCTCAAAGAGTTAGTGTACTCCAAAGCTAATTGTCCTTTTTCGGGTCTTATGTTTCTATTTGCTCATGAAACAATTAGATACCATCGCTGAAACCCTCGGCCTGCAAACTGTGGCAATCCTTTCATGATGTAGAGTTCCACTATAGGAGTAACATGGTCTATATATGTCTTTCTCCTGAATTTGTATTGACTACTAGCATATTAGCAATGTTTTATGTCTGTGGGTTTCAGATTTAAAACCTCAAGTGATAAGTGAAGACCAGCTTTAGCTTTCAAGGTTCTTGTCAGGTTGATCAGAGGATTGTGATATCTCCAAACCTTTGTTCAAAGTTTAGCTGTATATTTTCTAGCTACAGTCAAACCTTTACATACATGTAGGTAGTTAATGCATTATGAAATTTTTTTCACACATAAAATTTATTGTATGTTGAAAAAGATATCTCGATTGTCGTTTGCTAAAATCCATGCGATCGCAGCTCGGAAAACGTAATAGCTTTTCAATAAACTTTGCAGGTCATGTCGTGTAGCATTCATTCAAATAACTACATGTAAATATGTGAAACCACATTATAGCTAAAGACTAAATTACTGAAGCATTATTTACTTGAAAAAAATTTTATTTCTCCCACAATACACATAAATGCTTAAGTTAGCCCAAGTAAGCTCTTTGATCCCGAGATTAAGAGATGTAGGTGGTAATGGAGATGCAGATCATAACTTAATCCAATTTACATATTTGTATTGTATTTGTATTATTTCACAATTTTTGTAAAATGTTTCTGTAAAAATTTACTGCCTTGTCTTGAAACTACTTTGTTTGCGGTGTTGCATATTTGGTCAAATTTTACTTTGTATAGTGAGAAACTCATGAATAAAGATTTTATTGTGTTTGATTCTATTGACGAAATATATTTTTAAGAGAAACCCTCTACATATCGTGTGTCTTGATCATTAAAGTGACACGGTATGTATACAGACATGTAATTTCTACTACCGCTGTCTGACAATGTGAGAAATATCATATTGTTTTCGCAGTAATTAGACAGTCAGCAATGCTTAATTCTATTTACATCTTATTTTCATCAAACTTGTTCAAATATAGCAAAAGCATTACAAGCAAATTCTTAAATTTTCAGCTGCTGTAATAGTTGATTATTTATAGTCGGTAATAAATATGTTGACGATGTTTTAATAACGATACTTGAAAATTCGGCATGTCACAGCCTTTCCTTGAATGAGGCATCTCATTGGACAATTGTTTGTGACATAAATATTATTGACCAAGGTTCTTATGCTAAAATACCATTAAAGATTTTGCCATACATGGTCATTAAAGTTTGCTAGAAATTAGATCTGATGCAATTTAAAAAATCAAGTTTATGGAATACATTATTCGTTGCCGGTGCTAAAGACGACCAGTTTGTGCAAAGAAATAGGTGAAGTGTCACAGGAATAGAAGGAATAGATATGGATGACAATTTGCAGACAATATATGTATATTTTCTCTAATGGAATGTTGGAAACTAAAAATACTGCAACTTTGGTTGTAACGTATTTGTATTTACCGACTAAGAATTTATGCTACTAACTTGTACCCAAATCTGGCATATTTGCTAAGGAGACTACTTCAGCATCCATCAATGCATGGAACGAGGTGTCTTAGGTTGGATTAAAAAAATTCGACCTGTGTCAAGTGTCATAAACCAGTAGGCAAATATTGCAACTTTTTAGCGAGGATCAGGCATTTAGATTGACACAACCATTCGCTCCTGCAGCCTATTGTTTAAGAGCATTGGTGTGCTTAGCCGTAGTAAGTGTTTCCTACTCGTTGGCTATGCATACCATTGCTGTGTGCAGTGACAGCTTTAATAATTCTGATAGGGTTGCTGTTAGCTACGTGTGTCATTTACGAATTACAACTCTGATTTAAAAGGAAGCCGCATAGAGATTTATTAGACTGTAGCAACCAACATGGACGTTCATGTAGCAATACGCTACCATGATAAAAAAAACGTTTAACACACTGCTGTGTGCAAAATAGAAATCTTCTGAAGCGTATCTCGATATTGTAATTATAAGCTCATAGTAAGCATAATATAATCAAATGCTATAGACTGTTGTTTTCTGATTTGTTTAGTCATGCATGCAGTTTAACGATCAAACAATTGTTTGATCTTTAAACCGGAAAAGGTGAAGTAACAATTTATTACAAAGCTAGTATCCCATGCTAGTATCCCATGCCCAACTAATTAGCATCGCTTATGATGACATGTGCTCATTTAGACCAGCGTCAATTATCTAGATTTCCCATAGTGTACAAATCATTCCAGATTCAACTGTAGCGCTGATTTAATTTTTTTGATTATTATTTAATCCCAGGCACTGAGTACACATAAATAATTTCTTGCATAGATTTGCAAGGTTATGCACATGAGAAATCTCAGGTGTTGCTTATATAATATGTATCGATGTTTCTTACAATCCATAGTTGCAAGGCATAAAAACATGGCTATTGAAAATGTATTTAAGAGCTGTTCAAGAGGTCACGCAATACTTTTCATGAGCCAAAAGGCTACTGTGTAAGAGCAAATAACTCCGAAAATACATTTATCACATGAATGTTGTGAACCGCATACATTGTGGAAGAAGTGTGGTAGTCTGGAATGGTTGGGATACTTGGTGGGAGTATGAAAAACCCTAAACATAAAGCTGTTAGGAGTTATGGTTAAGATGGTTGAGATTGGTTGACCATTGCATACATAAAAATGCTCTAAATATGCTTCCACGTATTAATATTGGCATAATTTAACAAAATTGTTTACAATTCAGAATTTCACCATAATACATATGATTATTTATTTTATTGTAACTTTAATGTTAACAATAAAATTAACATTATTGAACAAATTAACTTAACAAAATTCAATTTTTAATTTAGTTTTTAAAAACTATATTTTTCAACAATAAATTGATGTTTAGGAAAATACCTTGCATTATTGTACTGTTTTATGTGTGTCTGGTTTGACGCTTTGTGCGCCTTCTTTAGGAACAGTTACTGGCAGTAGTTTCTCTTGTTTTTTTATAGCTGTAGAAAAATTGTGTTGATCGTCAAAAGTCAACTATGATTCTTGCATAACTGGTCACACAGTTGTGAGGTCACAATGTAAGGAAGTTAGTTGAATTGTCTGTTCTGCCACAAACGATGTGACCAGAATCTTTAAGTTCCGGTTCTGCGTATCTTATTGATTACTAAATAGGTCACTGACAAAACTTTTTACACAAATCTTTTTTAAACCTGTAGCTATTATTTTAGATGTACTGTAAATTGGTTCTATAATTAATTTTAACAGTCATACGAGATACCATAACTTTCTAATGTCATAGACAGCACTGTTATTGTGATTGCGGTCACATGGCATTCAGCGTAAATGATGCAAATGAATGAACCTGGAGAAACTCCAAAATTCACTAATGACATAATAAGGATGCTTCCATTGGTTGGTTTGACTACCATATGATTGACAGGCTTGAGCAAGCTGGCGGCATTGCGACTGACAGACAGCCCTAGGCGGGTCGTTCCCGTGGTTGTATTAACTGCTAGATAGCTATGCGGGCCTTGTGTGGTTAGAAGCGTTTGCATTGTTGGATGGGCCACTTGTAGCTTTTCTTCTTGGTAGGTCTAAATGGAATGTTATTGCTACTTGTTATTATTTGCATAGATCGCTATCACTAGCCAGTCGAGTACTGTTAGCCATTACTGGTGCTCATTTTTTACAGTTTCTTAATTCCTCCTTTTTGCCATCATTTTAAGTTTTACTGCACAGATGATACTCACTGAGTTGGCATTCTGCTAGAGCAATGATGTCCGCATCGCCAAATCTTGTATCGACGCACCATTCAAGTTTCTCTTCGACATCGTCCATTGTACCTAACAGCCAAGCGGCAGCGACTCGACTTGACGATGCCATACATCAGCTTTGTTCACTCAAGGGAGATGAAAGTAAGTATTCATTATGCATTAAAAAACCATCTTAAATAATATATGCAACTACTAGCCGAGCTACTACTATGGCGTTGCACCCTTATTAAAAACAGCTTATAAACAGTGGTAGGTAATGTAGTTGCTATTGGCTAATTTGAGTAAGCTAGTAATGTATTGCCAAACTTATCAATAAGAGCAGTGAGAGCAAGCTCTAGTGACGTTGCGCCTACCGCGGAGTTGCTATGCGTATTTTAACCCAGAAAATGACTCATATACCCAATGAATTGCCTAGTGAACGGGAGGTTTTGAGATCAAACCTTCTACAATACAGAGTTTTCATTGCTAGATTTTAATCGTTTCAGCTGGACAGACACCGAACGACAACAACAGACCATGACAAACTTTGAGAGATATATATATATATATATAGATTAGAAACACTAACTTCTCCACCCAATTGTCTGGAATGTCTAGTTGAATATGTTCCAACATTCATCTGTTTTACACTGCATGAGCTTTTGTTTTTTCTCTCGCTGATAGTAGACTTGTTTGTTTTACTCTGTCCTGGTACATTCCTTTCTTTTTTTGTATGAAGCCCACCCAAAAGTGTATCTCGTTTCTTTTGTTGATCAGTAGTGATGCATGTGCTGATCAAGTCAGCACAGTTTGCATTAATACAAGTGCTGCTTTTTTGTACTATTAATGTTTGATTCTGTTAATTCTTGAGCCGAACTCATTTACCAAATATCCAAGGCAGTTAGAGAAAGCTCTATTACCACATGGCAGTTTAATATAAATACAACTGCATTGGCTCGTCATTGCAGGTAGTACTGGTAATACAAACTAAATATAAAACAGTATTAACTTACTAAAGTTCTCACCAAATGACATGCTATAACATGTCTATTTGAACGCCATGGAGTTCTATTTTTGAAGCCTTTCTCTATAGCAGCGTTTTATTGGAGGTGACGTTCAAATACAGGGTGGCGCTGTATTTTTTGACTAACTCTACAGAAGTTTGAGCAGATAAATTTAACCCCACACGGGCGATGCTCGTGGCAGAGCACTCTCCTTCAGGCAGAGCAACATTAATGCAGTCGGCGTCAGCATTTTAGCTAAACCATTTTATGTACACATCGAAGTATCAGACCGAGTTAAACAAGGAACATACTTTGATTATAAAATGCTAACGAGGTACATCAATTAATTATTTCGATGGTTGGGCTTTCAAAATTTTAAGGAAAAAAACCGCGAAGCTTTGTACTTAGAAATGGACATAACAATTGTAAGTTTTAACCCTCTGAACCCTCGAAAACCCTGCCGGTTTTCCGGCGCTGCTTAGGCTGTGTCAGAATCCCTAATGGCCGGAATTCCGATATTCACATGGCTTTGTTCACAAAAGCTGTTTCTAAGGAACAGCGTAAACTAATCAAATTAATTCTTGCACAGAATGTTAGACCAGAAATTTCACTTCTACTTGTAACAGCTTTCACATATCTTTACATACTTCCTTCGTTTTAATCACAAATTTTATTAGAACGATATCGCAAAAAAAATCGATACGATTCGTTTGTTGATAGGTCATAAATGATTGTGATGCAAATAAAGAATTTTATGATACTAACTATAGTTTTCCAGTATATTTGGAGTCATGAAATGATGATGAACAAGTGTTCAATAGATATGATGCTGCTGTAAATGTTTTTACGAGTTTTTTTTTAAATCGTATGAACTTTTATAATTTTCGCCCAAATAATGGTGAAGTACTGGTTTTCTTAATGACATTTGCTATGGGTTGCCCGACTTTTTTACTAGTGTTCCACAAAATAACATTGTATTATGAGCACGTTTACATATCTTTATTAAAAGTTTTAAAACTTTGGATCGTTGGACAGATTGCCCAGGGTTACTGACACGCATTGACAAAAACGGCCACGATTCAAAGGGTTTAGGACATTTTTTCATGTTTTAAAGTTAAAGTATGCCATAACAATGGCTGCTATTACATCATACAGTGTTCCTGTATTCTGATCGGTCATCCAAATGCTTCAAAGTCTTCATGTAAGATTGTAAACCACATTATGGACTAATCCCAGACAATGGATATGATTTAAACTTTAATGACATCGAATCAGGGTGTGGTTCTGATGATTGTGACGATTGACCTTTTCAGGTACACTGTCACTAAAATCATGTCAACTGCTACAGCAACGATGAAACAAATTATTATTAATAGTATTTTATGGACACTTTTCTACTGATCACTTTCTATTATGGCTTCTTGAGATCGAAGAATGTCAAAGTGGCGGGCAAATAGAGGTGGCATTCAATTAAAGGATGGCATTGTATTTTTCAACAATTCTTCTATAGTGGCGCTCTATTAGAGGTGGCGTTCAAATAGGGGTTGTACAGTAATCACTATTAGTGCTGGTCATCTTCCTACAAATGCTCTATGCTTGTAATAAATGTTATTTACGTTAATCTAAAGCTAGACTAGTTTACCCTCAACTATCCACACCCTCATCACTACTGCCACCTTCTTACTGTTTGTATCATTATGCAGAGGACAGGTAACAACAACAAACCTTTTTCTATTGATTGTCTAACTGCCTGAAGTATTTATTGGCCAGTTTTTGAGCTGTGGAATGAACTAGAATGCGTTACTCCTAAAATTACATCGTTAACTTGATGTTTCAAATATACAAAATAAAAAGTTTTATTTGACAAACAAAGCAGATATTGGATTGAGCTTCTATTTAGTGGTTTGTCCGTATTATTATGAGAAGAGTTAGGAGTTTTTAATTAAGGTAGCCAGGCCTTGAACAGCCTTAAACGGCCTTGAACGTGTTAAATCCGTATACAGAGGTTTGACTGTATCATATCATTGAGATAGAGATAAGATTGACTAAAGTTCTTTCATAGATTTTAACATATTTAACAATTTCTAAAACTTTATTAATGAATCCTGACACTGAATGGCTTGCTCGAAGGCCATTTGTTTCACTTATGCCTCCCTGCACTAGTTCATACAAACATTGCTCTAAAAGGTTCACCTGTCAGTGACTAGAACTATAAGGCACTCCTATCCGCTGTATGTTATCAGCTGGTTTGTGTTTGTTTTTGAAAGGATTTGCAGAATTTTTGATGGTGAATCTCTGGCTGATACTCATTATTTCCATGACACGGTTAATTCTCAAGTTTGCATCGTCCGCAGGATGGAAATGGCACTTGCGAGTGATGCGCAAGAAAATGCTGTACAAGCTATTCCATTTTAAACATTTCCATGCTTTAGTCGTGCTTTAGTCCCGCTATGTCCTCTGGCATAGAGATCCTTCTTTTTTTAACAAAGTGCTAGTGTCCATTGAAGCACTTATCGCGCCGTAATGCAACGAGCGCGCAACTCCAAATCCACTCCCTGGAAACATACTGTATATGTGGCAGACAAGCAGAAATGCAAGTCCATAATCCACACCCTGGAAACATACTGTATATGTGGCAGACAAGCAGAAATGCAAGTCCATAATCCACATCCTGGAAACATACTGTATATGTGGCAGACAAGCAGAAATGCAAGTCCATAATCCACACCCTGGAAACATACTGTATGTGGCAAACAAGCAGAAATGCAAGTCCATAATCCACACCCTGGAAACATACTGTATATGTGGCAGACAAGCAGAAATGCAAGTCCATAATCCACACCCTGGAAACATACTGTATATGTGGCAGACAAGCAGAAATGCAAGTCCATAATCCACACCCTGGAAACATACTGTATATGTGGCAGACAAGCAGAAATGCAAGTCCATAATCCTTTTTGCTTTTAGCTAAAAGCCAATTGCTTATGAGAAAACTGGTCTAGTCTTGAAAGATGTGTCAAAGTGCCAAAGAAATGTTATGAAACAACTTTGTGCAGTTGACGTTTCGACATGCTGTATGTGTGGTCGTTTCCCATATATGAGTCTCTTAATAGGTCTCTTAATTGCCTTACTTGAGATAAAGGTATGAATCGCTAAAAATATAACTCATGAAATATCAAATAGCGAGTGCCTGACTTGGCAGCCGCATGGAGCTTTGTCTGCCTTAATAATTGTGTCAGCAATTGAATTCCATTTGCAATTTCTTTCATTCTTGTAGCACTTGCTTATTCTATAGGCATTCAAGTCAGCGTTGATGTTTACTTGCCCTAACGTAGTCTACTCCCGACTCACCTTTACCTCGCATTGTATGCCTTACGACTAGGCGTCTATTGTATTAAGCGATAGGAGCCAATGTGAATGGAGACGTCCACAATGCTATTATTATGTTCATACAGCGCTGATTGTAAACATTTGATACTATCATTCATCGCAGCATAACAGGCTTGTAGTTGCGTAGGCAGGTGTCGTATAATGTCGCTACAAGTTGACTAGGGGATACGCAACGATCAACTCAGCATCGCTTTTGCTCACCACCCTGGTAAGAGGCATAAGGTCAAACCTTTACTCATGATTGCCTTAGCAAAGCAAATTAATTTAGCGTGCGAAGCCTTGGCTACATCCTAGCAGTAGCTAGTATCAATTCACCTACTCTATACTGCCTACTCCCTGATCTGCCTTTAATGAGCACGTCTTTACTGCTGTATTGAATGAAGGTAAGCTACTAGAGGTTGAGAGGCTGCTCAGTATCGCCATCTCGGAGATAGCATTTGAAGCTCTCTTTCAATTCTCTTCTCTCCGTGTTGATTTTGAAGATCCACCTTTTACCAGTCCACCTTTTACCTCTCAGTTACCTACAAGTGCTTTAATAAGAATTTTTGACAAGACTGTCGTGTGCCAGATGAAGGCTTCTATTAGACATTCAAATGACTCTTCTTTTTTAGACACGAGCGGGTTATACCAGACACACGTGTCTAGCCCGGTCAGGGGGCCTCTACTCTCTCCTCGTAGCTTCACGTCAATGAACTCACAGGTAGTGTACTCGGGGAACCCTCCATTGGATACACACAAAGTAAATAGTATGGACTCTCGGGCTATGTCATATACAAGAAGTATCAGCGCGTCATCAACTCCAAATGGAGAAATGAAAACACCACCTGCGTCCAAGAAGCCTTCCATTCCGGCTCAACTCGGTATTCTTTACAACTTAACCTTGTCATCGCTATACAGTCGTAGCCTATCTTTCTCTCTAAACAATGGGCTATCCTTCTCTTTAAACAGGGGGCTATCTTTCTCTCTAGACAGTGGGCTATCCTTCTCTCTAGACAGCGGGCTATCCTTCTCTCTAGACAGCGACTATCCTTCTCTCTAGACAGCGGGCTATCCTTCTCTCTAGACAGTTGTCTATCCTTCTCTCTAGACAGTTGTCTATCCTTCTCTCTAGACAGCGGGCTATCCTTCTCTCTAGACAGCGACTATCCTTCTCTCTAGACAGCGGGCTATCCTTCTCTCTAGACAGTTGGCTATCCTTCTCTCTAGACAGCGGGCTATCCTTCTCTCTAGACAGCGGGCTATCCTTCTCTCTAGACAGTGGGCTATCCTTCTCTCTAGACAGTGGGCTATCCTTCTCTCTAGACAGTGGGCTATCCTTCTCTCTAGACAGCGGGCTATCCTTCTCTCTAGACAGCGGGCTATCCTTCTCTCTAGACAGCGGGCTATCCTTCTCTCTAGACAATGGGCTATCCTTCTCTTTAGACATCGGGCTATCCTTCTCTCTAGACAGGGGGCTATCCTTCTCTCTAAACAGCAGGCTATCCTTCTCTCTAGACAGCGGGCTATCCTTCTGTCTAGACAGCGGGCTATCCTTCTGTCTAAACAGCGGGCTATCCTTCTCTCTAGACAGGGGGCTATCCTTCTGTCTAAACAGCGGGCTATCCTTTTCTCTAAACGTGGGCTATCCTTCTCTCTAGACAGGAGGCTATCCTTCTCTCTAGACAGCGGGCTATCCTTCTCTCTAGACAGCGGGCTATCCTTCTCTCTCTCTTGAAAGAGAGGAAAGAGAGAAAGAGCAGGCTAGAGCAGCTGCTGGCAGACAGCCAGAGATGAGCCAACTGGTGGTTACTAAAAGGTCACTGTCATATATTTGCTGTCTGTAGCTGAAATTGGGTCAATCCTTTAAAAGATTGATCTCGAATGCCTAACATAGTCAGTCTGTTGGCCTCTGGCGCTGGGCGAAACTGATCCTTTTCATCACCTACATGAATGTCTCACTCTATGCGCTACTAAACTGTGAAGTGTAATGGCTATACTAGAGCTGTCTGAAGTTTCCTAACATTCATTGTGCAATTTCAAAATGTGTCTTTTGATTTTTTTCAGTTACTTTTTCATTTTATAATTTATAGCAACTTTATTTTATTTGAATTTTCTAATGAAAATTTTTATTGCTTAGCAACTCTGTAGTTAGTGTTTAGTAGCTTTTGAGTCAATCTTTCTCTTTAGTACTCTTTTCCTTGAAAAATATTGCAACATTTGTATCGACATAATTTCTATCTATCTTTACATACAAGATGTCAGCTCCTGGATGTATTTTCACTGCCCTTCTAACTTTTGTTCATCATCAGTGTCAAATAAGTGACTCATTGTGGCCACTTTTGCTGCCATTGTTATGAAGAACGCTCTAAAGGGGTGCGAAGAAAATGTATCAATTATCAAATACTAGGTCGGCGTACTTTCTACATGCCAAATATAGGTCATTACAACACAATAGATTATTAGTCACAATAGACTATTTTAGATGAAATGGTATGTTAGCACCAGGTTGTTGAGCAGTCTTTTAAGTTTAATCACCGAATTTCAGGTCACTTAAAGCATCATTTTTTTTATTGTATTATAATTGACTAAATGATACACGCATATTTAGCCATGGCTCAAAAACAGCTTTGGTCTCTACCAATAATTTGATAGTTTGAAAAAAGAATTATGCATTGTCATACAACTATGTAAAAACTAAATTATATAAGAACCAAAATAAACAGGATAAGGATACTACAATCCTTCACTTTTGGCGGTTATTCGGAACCATCGCCTCGCGATAAGTGACACATTTGTGAAATAGAAACTGATAAACTCGTATCTCATAAAGTAACTTCTTCATTAGTCAGAAGCATTTGTCTCTTTTTCTTAGGTTTGTTAGACAAATTTGATCGTCGATGTTGTTTGCGCGGCGGATGAAGTCAGCGTGGTGGCTGCTATCACCATGATATGACACTCAATAGGTCAAAGTATGAGAGATCTTCATGTATCTTATTTGTTTTACTTTGTCATTGCCCTTACTCTTAGTTTCTTATAATTTTTAATGAATATCCTTTACCCGTCGAAGTACTGAACCTTAAAATAATGAGGGATTACAATAATAAAATACAATATTTTATTATTACTGCCTTGTTACTTATAAGTTAGGCCTGGGAGAGTTAGGGTGTAGTCTAGGAGATACAAGGGATGTACGGCAGCTAGGTCAAGGTCATGTTAGACATATGACACTAGTCTGCTTTGGAGTAAGTAAACATAAAAGTAATATAACTTACTTTTTTATATATTTGATACTTTTTTTTATTTTGCCGTTAATATATAGTAATTTATTTGAATTTTACAAAAGCATGGCCCCTTTTCTGTATTCATACTTGCTACCACTTACACTCTCGTCTTTTTAAGATCTATGGTTCTAAGACTGTAAAAGTGAAATAAGAAGCACTGTTCAGTATTATTTGAGCAACGCTGAACTAAATTGAGGACATCTAATGAGAACTGAGTATACTTTCGAGACGCTTAGAACGTTGTATGCTAGAAATTATTTCCTATTTCAGGACCCATTTTTGCTTCAAGTTTCCGTCTCTTGAATGAAAATTTGTGCAGTATATCCTTTTTATTTCAGGGTGCTATGATTTTATTCTTCCCCAAATCGAGTAAAACCACAAATATTAAATACAATTTTGAAGCCTATATATAATATATAGGAAATTGTGCTCTGCTTGTATATTTTATATCTATAAATGTCTGTGTCTGTTGCTCATATGTCCAGTCTAACATTTTAGTAATGAAAGATCCGCTTTCCAGAGGATTTCATCTTGAAACTTCTAGTGCTGAAGGCATTGAGCATATCGATTAGACTAGTGTTCAGCTGAGTATAGTGATCAATAATGATTGAGATATACCTTACATCGGTTACCGATGTTGGTCACGATTACGATTACCAGCTTGCCTCACTAGGTGAATACCTGGTGTTTCAGAGTAATACAAACAGCTTATAAACAGTGGCAGGTTATGTAGTGTAAAGGTAATGTAAAGGGTTATGTAGTTAATGTAATGTTTATAAGCTGTTTTTTATTACCTGTGAAATATAAAGATGCTTCGCAGTAATAATTTAACGGTACTGTGGATGCTTGTTTATTTCACAACGATATATAGTTATGTATAGGTTATACGATATATAGTTATGTATAGGTTATACGATATATAGTTATGTATAGGTTATACGATATATAGTTATGTATAGGTTATACGATATATAGTTATGTATAGGTTATACGATATATAGTTATGTATAGGTTATACGATATATAGTTATGTATAGGTTATACGATATATAGTTATGTATAGGTTATACGATATATAGTTATGTATAGGTTATACGATATATAGTTATGTATAGGTTATACGATATATAGTTATGTATAGGTTATACGATATATAGTTATGTATAGGTTATACGATATATAGTTATGTATAGGTTATACGATATATAGTTATGTATAGGTTATACGATATATAGTTATGTATAGGTTATACGATATATAGTTATGTATAGGTTATACGATATATAGTTATGTATAGGTTATACGATATATAGTTATGTATAGGTTATACGATATATAGTTATGTATAGGTTATACGATATATAGTTATGTATAGGTTATACGATATATAGTTATGTATAGGTTATACGATATATAGTTATGTATAGGTTATACGATATATAGTTATGTATAGGTTATACGATATATAGGCTACTGTATGTATCTGCTTTATTAGAATTATGTAATGTAAATACATTGTAATTTTTTTATTTATGTATTTTAAAAACAAGTAAAATTAGATGACAGTACCTTGTGCTACTGGTGAGGCCTGACTTGGTTATGTTATTCTCTGGTACCTATTTGAGGAATCCGGTTATTGGCAGTGGTTTTCGCTGTATTCTATGGAGTTTTAAGCGTAACTCACAAATATGCTGAGCCACAAATAGCTGAGGTCACACTTCACACTGAATTGATTGTAATTAGAGGTGTGACTGCGAGAATATAGTTTCATTATTTTTTCTATTTTGTTTGACTATTTTGAAATCTAGTCTAAGAACTGCTATTTAGAAACTCAAATAGCCCGCAGTTATTAACAAAGCTGCCTTACAAACTAACAACCAACTTCTAGCAGCACTTTTTCACACGGTCCATGTAACAATAGTACAATAGGGCATTATTGCAGCACTAGTACGGCTGAGCTGACACCTGAGCTCACCGACCGACTTGCTAGCATTCATTTGAAACAAATGACCGGTAGTTAATTTTTGATAGTAATGACATAGTGGCAGGTGTTGGCAGGTGTTGCCATAACGACAAGTGTTGGAAGTTGGATACAATGGCAAGGAGTGATGACCGGACCAATTATCTTTCAGATAACTGCTAATCTAAGCTATGATATTGTTGCCATAGCAGCAACCATTCTTATTCTCTCTATTAGATTGTCATGCATATCGTTGGAACATCGTTGCAAGTACTCCTTTTCAGTAGTATCACCGCTTGTAAGAATTAATGAATATGTTGCGTTAGGCCTGCGAGGCACTTGGTCAACAAATTTCAGGAGCGTACAAACGTGCCATAATAGATATACAAATCAAATACTTTGCATATTCACATGAGCCTAAGGCAGCTAATTGACTAAAGCTAGTCATGACTATTCTCGCTATGCCTTGTCATCTTTCAGCCCTACTTCATATATCGCTCCTTGTAATTGACTGCCTTACTTCATATATGGCTCATTGTTATTGGCTGCCCTACTTCATATATGGCTCATTGTTATTGTCTGACCATCAACCTCACCATCCGAGAGGGTGTTGACTAGCTAACTTATGGGTAATGCGAAAGTTATTGTCAAAAGGGCTGGTCAATCAGTGGTCACAGTTACTACTTTGTCTGGCAGGTTTCGTGTAGATGCTGCCGGCTGCGCTATTCATTGCTGAGTAGATTGCTTCAATCCTATGCTGACTAGATGTAATCTACTAGCTATTGGCCATGACCAAATTTATGTACATATTGTAAACGATCAACCCTGCTAAAATGTAAAATTACCATTTCTGTGATTTGGTTCACAATATTGACTTTTGTTAATGCGCACCATGACTTAACATAACATGACTTAACATAGCTTGACATTGTAGTATCTGGATACGTTTAAGAATCCCCCTTCTTTATAGGAAGTATTGATTCTTTAAAGATTGGGTGATTCTGGCAAATTTCTATCAGATATTCAGCCTATTTCAATTTTACCTATTTTAACATTTCTTACTAACTTCATATCTACTTACAAACATCTATCATTAAGTAATATATTTGCTTCCTCTTACTTCGGTTTTAAAAAAGTGTTCGGTTGCACTGATGTCATTCATAAAATTGTTTGAGAATGACTAAATGGTAAATTGAAAAATAAATTGTTGGCTCTCATATTTTTAAAATTTAGTAAGGCATTTGATGGTGTTAATTTTCATTTACTTATCCAGAAACTTCAAACGATAGATATTGAGCATAATACTTTAAATATTATTTCATTTTCTAGAAAATGGGGCAAAACTGGTAAAAATAAATAACAACATGTTATTAGTGTCTTGAATGAATATTAGTGTACCACAAGGTTCTATAGTCATCAAGTGAAATTCAATTCCTTTAACCAAATACTTTAGTCTGAGGACAGTAGGAAGTAGGTAGCAGGATTGAAATAACTGTGGGATGTTGCTGGCGGTAGACATCTTTAACTGTTGCCATGAACATATTCTGCAATTCATAGAGTTAACTACATTCATATTTCGTACTTGAAAATGACGAGATGCTCGGTTGAACTTGCCCAGCCTTGTAAGCATCAGCCATACGTACTTCAACTCAATATTATGTATGAGTGTGTACTCTCAATGGAAGATACTCTCCTCTATGTAATGAGGCAAGTCTGTTGCATATTTTGCCCATTTAGTCATGCTCATCAAAAGGTATCTCAAATACAGCGTGTTTGGGAAGTTTGCATTGATAAGAGCCTTGGCCATGACATATCCTTTGAGATTAACATCTATCGCTGTACGCTCATGCCTAGGCCTGCCAGCTATGTGATGCCATAATTGCCCTTGCCAAATGGTATTGGTACTGTTACTCAACAGTTACATTCTTTGTATAGCCAATCAAATACGCTAGGCTAGTAAGTTTTGCTCGCAGTCCGAGTCTACTGTACTGTTGTTATACTAAGTAATTACTGACTGGTTACAAGCCTTCACGCTAATCTTCAAGCCAAATCTACTTTATTGTTGCATCTACTAGCAGAGACAACAAACCATCTATCTTCCCTAAGGTTTTGACCAATCAGTTTGAAGTTTTAGATTTATATGTTAGTTTTTTTACTTGTGTCCTGCCTTCCCAGCTGCAAAAAGCTTAGCGAATCACCAGACCAAGTATAAGAAATGTGACTACTAGTAAGCCCGCTTCTATAAGTGTCGAGGTATCATCCGATCATTATATAGTAGTGTCACTCATTACTTACAAAGTAGTTTTACTCATTACTTACAAAGTAGTGCCACTCATTACTTACAAAGTAGTTTTACTCATTACTTACAAAGTAGTGTCACTCATTACTTACAAAGTAATGTCACTCACTACTTACAAAGTAATGTCGCTCACTACTTACAAAGTAGTGTCACTCACTACTTACAAAGTAGTGTCACTCACTACTTACAAAGTGGTGTCACTCACTACTTACAAAGTAATGTCACTCACTACTTACTACAATACAATGTCGGATGGCGGTTGGTTGATGATTGCAAACTGGAAAGATTTGCTTTTCCCTTCATTATCTTTTTATATGATTTACCATATATAAAATATGTCACTTAACCTGTGTTAGTTACAGTCCGTGTCAGTCCTGTGTTAGTTACAGTCCGTGTCCAGAGTTCTGTGTTAGTTACAGTCCGTGTCAGTCCTGTGTTAGTTACAGTCCGTGTCCAGAGTTCTGTGTTAGTTACAGTCCGTGTCAGTCCTGTGTTAGTTACAGTCCGTGTCAGTCCTGTGTTAGTTACAGTCCGTGTCCAGAGTTCTGTTGATAATCTAAGAGGTCGATTAGTGAGTTGTTTATCGAGAACTCACTGAACAATTTTCTTCTATATAATGGTTATTGCCAAACTACTTCTATATAATGGTTATTGCCAAACTACTTCTATATAATGGTTATTGCCAAACTACTTCTATATAATGGTTATTGCCAAACTACTTCTATATAATGGTTATTGCCAAACTACTTCTATATAATGGTTATTGCCAAACTACTTCTATATAATGGTTATTGCCAAACTACTTCTATATAATGGTTATTGCCAAACTACTTCTATATAATGGTTATTGCCAAACTACTTCTATATAATGGTTATTGCCAAACTACTTCTATATAATGGTTATTGCCAAACTACTTCTATATAATGGTTATTGCCAAACTACTTCTATATAATGGTTATTGCCAAACTACTTCTATATAATGGTTATTGCCAAACTACTTCTATATAATGGTTATTGCCAAACTACAATGGCTATGCAAAACTTTTGTCATAATTTCGAAGTTATGTATTTTGGATTTGCTCTTTTAGTTTTTAGCGTAATATAAATTGTAATCTAATATATAAAAACATTTCAGCATGTAAAGTTTCTAATCACAACTTTGATTGCTTTAAATTTGCAAACATCAGATCAATATTTGATGATCAATATATGATGATCAATATATGATGATCAATATATGATGATCAATATATGATGATCAATATATGGTGATCAATATATGATGATCAATGTTTTCTCTACAGAATCAATCCTTGAAATAGTATTAAAACGTTTGCGTTGATCCAATTTTATCAATCTTTGCTGGCACTTTCTTATGTCAGACTATGGATATATCCTCTAAGTTATCCTTTGATCAAATTTGTGTCAGACACATTGACTCTATAATAAACTTGTACATCCTCAAATATTCAGACCAAAGATCATAAGCTCACGGACAAATCACTTTTATCCCACTCAGATTGTTTTGCGTACAGAATGAAAATGTGGAGTGAATCAAGCATGAACTGTCTTATGTACTGTTACAGTACAAAGACGGAACAATTCTTTCTCATCAAGTTCAAGATCTAAACTCTCGCCAACTGGCTCCTCGCATTCCAGTGCTGGTGGTTACCCGGATGCAGGCAGCTGTGCAAAATCTTCAGTCATCTTTGATGCCCAAGGCCATTGTACTTGTTGCCCCTTTGGCTACCATGTCGACATAGATTTTGTCAACTTCTCACAGGTTTGTGAAATCTTTTTTGTTGTCTTCATCTTCTTGTGGTTTTGTATCGCTCTCCGGCCATCCATACAGCAATGATATATTTTAGTGTTTGTGATGGTTTCTTTCTAATTTGTACTGAGCATGGTTCACCAGCAATTGTTCAACGTGAGTCAAGTTTGTGCAACAACTAGTGCATTTGATTCACTAGCAACTAAAGCACTCGATTCACTAGCAACTAGTGCACTCAATTCACTAGCAACTAGTGCACTCAATTCACTAGCAGCTAGTACACTCAATTCACTAGCAACTAGTACACTCAATCCACTAGCAACTAGTGCACTCAATTCACTAGCAACTAGTGCACTCAATTCACTAGCAGCTAGTACACTCAATTCACTAGCAACTAGTGCACTCAATTCACTAGCAACTAGTGCACTCAATTCACTAGCAGCTAGTACACTCAATTCACTAGCAACTAGTACACTCAATTCACTAGCAACTAGTGCACTCAATTCACTAGCAGCTAGTACACTCAATTCACTAGCAACTAGTGCACTCAATTCGCTAGCAACTAGTACACTCAATCCACTAGCAACTAGTACACTCAATCCACTAGCAGCTAGTACACTCAATTCACTAGCAACTAGTACACTCAATCCACTAGCAACTAGTGCACTCAATTCGCTAACTATCTTTATATGCAGTCTAATTCATTGAAAGTGAACGTACAGTCATATATACCTTTAGATATGAGTGCTCCAACTTGAGAAACTCGAGATACGAGCTCACTTTCTAGCAAGTTTCTGTCTTTAGATATGAGTAATCTTTAAGATACGAGCATACGAGCTGGTTCTCGATGGTTACTACACTATATGGCCGAGTATGCGAGAGGCCGCTCCATCAGCATCGCTCCATCTTTCTCTTTAAATCAGTTCTCAAAAATCTTCTAGAAGGTTGGCTAAAAATTACAGCGACTGCGAGGAAAAAAGAGCCTAACCGGGAACGGATACTGAAAAATAGGACTAAAAAATTAAAGTTCAGTAAAAGATTAACACTTTGCTTCAAGTGTGTGTTTATTAAGCTAAATTCATTGAAGGTTTTTATTAGGTCGGGTAACAAAGATTTAGAACGAATGTGTTGCTCTCAAGTCTCTCTTATACAGTTGTGTACATAGTAATGTTGCATTTTATTGCCGATCATAACAATTAAATAGGTATTTGCTACTTTGTTAGCGTAGGTACTGAATTGCAACAATTACAAACCCATTTTTTACCCTGTTTAGGTGGTTTTTCATAATAGGGTAATGGCTCAATTTATACTACTATATAGGAAATAGTGCCTTGAGATACATGTAAATTGACATACCAAGCTCAGTCCCAGAATACATTAAGCTCAATTTGTCAAGGTATGACTGTATGTGGTTAAAATGTTGAGAGTTCATCTTCCAATAGCGCAGACATAACTAACTATTGGTATATTCCCACCTGAATTGCGAAACCTTTAGCAACGCAACAAATAGTCTCCATGGCTCTTTCTGACACACTGCAAAGCTCAGATCAATAGTTTGCTCATTGCTCTCTGAGTAAAGCATTGGTATTTCAGCGATTTAGAGTACATCAGCAAATTGTATGATAATATAATTTGTTATGTACTCTGACTGCTACCCGCTATAGTTGCGGTCTTTTTAAGTTGCCCTGTTGTCGCTGTTCATGCTATAATAGTTCCACCAGGGATCATGCTATAATAGTTTACAAGGAATGCCACTTTTTTGCTGGCATAGAAAATGCGTGGTTAGTGGCTTGAGTCAATACTATTGACCTACATGTAGTTGGGGATATCTTGCGGTAATAATCAGTTTGCGGCTAGTCGCAGCGCTTCATCTCTCCTGATTTCACAGCTGTCACTCATTTCACTCATATTGTCATATGAGAGACACAAAAATGATCAGAATCCTATGTGTAGCGTCAGCTGCTATTATTGTTACCTTATGCATCACTAGTTGAATCAAATTATTTTGCAACTCGATGCTTCAAGTGGACCTTAGAATTTTTAGAATTGAACAAGAGTGATCATACAGTATAGGCTTAGTAATCTAATGTTTTCTTTGCCTTTTCCTGTAGCATCAATCTGCCATAGTGTCAATATATTGATGATGTAAATATACCCATAGTGGGAATATACACTTATTGTTAATATACCTTTCGTGTTAATATAGCCACAGTGTTGATATAACCTCAGTGTTAATATACTCACAGTGTTAATATAGCCCAGTGGCGGATCTAGGAAAAAAGGTTTGTGGTGCAAAATTTGTGTAATATTTCTAGAGTGGGAGTGGGTGCGCAGGCCGATCCCCTCACCTGGCCCCGCGCTAGCGGAACTTTTTGAAATTTAGGCATCTTAGAATGAAGGAGAGGTGTGTTTGAGCCCAAAAAAGTGTAATCATTTATTTGCAGCAAACTACAAGTTTAGAGGTAAAAATTGACATTAAATATGATTAATTAAATTGATGTTTCATAATGTTCCTTATACTATGTATATCATGTCTATGCATAAAAAAAGTTTCGTAGTATTAGCTACATAACGATGCTATTATAAAACAGACATATTAGGGCATACTTTTTTGAATTGTTGTTTTGTCGTCGAAAGAAATGATCCAAAGTTCGTTCTTGACCTTTCTTTGCTTTTAAAATTGCTTGTAGTACTTCTTTCGAAAAAGTTGTGGCTCAATTGGGGATGTTTATTGGGACCTCTCTCATTTGTTTATAAGCTAAAAGAATTCAAGTCAATGTTATTAAAACTGGTTTGTTGCAACGAGCTCTACTAGGCCGTTTTTGTTCATTTCCTCCCAAAGCAAGTTATCAGTGAAATGAATTGTAATTTACTCAATTCTTGATAGATTTCAAATCTTTTTTTTTAATTATTTTGTCATATTTGTGGTGGTGCATTTGCACCATATGCACCACAGTAGATCCGCCCCTGTAGCCATAGTGTCGATATACTCAGTGTTGATATATCCATAGTGTCGATATACCCATAGTACCGATATGCCCATAGTGTAGATGTACCCAATGATGTTTTTCATCGTGTGCCAGTGAGCGATATAAGGTGAAATAAAGCTGTGCGTGAACTAGTGTTGGGCCAGTAAGGAGTTATCCGCTCTTACCGACACCGAGGGATTCTCGGTATCCGGGAAACCAATCATTTTCGGTGACAGTTAGTTATCCGCGGCCGGTTTGATATGATCGGTATTTATCCGTAAAAGCCTATCGGTAAATGGTTATCCGGATAGATTTTTGTATTTGACAGGCTACAGCATTACCAGTGACGCAATGCGCGGGAGAATCTCCGGCACAATGAGCTGATTATGAAAGAGCTCATTTGACGTCTCGCGCACAATCGCCATGTAACCGAATGAGATTACAATCGCGCCGTCAATTGATGTTATGGTTAATTGCAAAAACGCCTCTTTGACAAACACGCTAATCAAAAGGAGTCTCTCCAGCTCACATTGGCTATCACAACTTTTTTCTCAGACATTCTGAAAACACGACACATGCAAATTATATTATAACTCTTTCTTCAACGGACATTTCCATGCTTACCTATAGGTATCTAGTATTATATTACGTCTTACAATGATAGAATGTAAAACATAAATTTACGTTTTTTATTTTATCAAATATAAAACCTATATTACGTTTTATATTTGATAAAACCCTCCATTTGATATTTGATATATTTATACATTTTATATTTGATTTATCCTCACCTGTGTTATATAAAAATAGGCAGTAGGTAAGCTGAAGTTAAACACACACTGAAAACCATATACCGAACTACAATCCCGACAATATCGAACTTTTTTAGTTGGCAAAGGATACCGAGGATACCGACACCGGGAAAGCCGATAAATAAGTGCAAGGATATCCTATTTGGCACTAAATTATATACCGACCCAACACTAGCGTGAACTAGCTGAAAGCTCCGATTGGATGTGAGCTTCTTTGCAAGTCATTTTATAATGGAAGCAATCAATCAGCCAATAATGCGAATGATATGTTTTATTGATGTTATGTTTTTATTTTTTATTATATGATCACTTTCAAAGCATTGATTTAGTTTTATTCAGATGTCAAGGTTGTACAGCTTCATTTAATTGTTTAGCTCTATTCACAACAACACAGTGTTGTTGTGAATAGAGCGATGAGTCACTTTTAGAATGGTGGCTGTCATTAAGAGTTCATTCAGTTTGAGGCACTCTTTTAAATACTTGCTTCAAGTTTTAACCGTATCCATTTATGAGTGATCCATAAATATCCATAAATACTCCGAAGCTGTCCCATGTTAAAGCAGTGAAAAAGTGGCTGATTCTAATGACAGCATCTTAGGCTATGTCTTTCTAAACTTATCATAAATTATAATTATTATTATTAGTAATTCTATTAGGTTTGTATTTTATCCCTCTTTGTGTTCAGTTGAACATAAAAACCAAATGCCTGCCAGTAATGAACAACTGAGTAGAAGAGCAGTAGTTACTGTAATTACATAGCTGAGCTAACCAATCATTTGCAGTTTCATTTCTAATAGTGTTTCGGATATTAATATAACTATTCTCTTAATAAAACAATTTTAATTAAAAAACACTTGTAACTACATTATTTACTGGTGTTTAAAGTTGGAAGAATCGCAATAGTCATATGCACTCACACATATATGGTGAACTTTGCATAAAATTTTAATGATCAAATTACCACAGCTGAATACGTTGGAAGTGGATGTTCTAAAGATCCGATGATCGGAAGTGGATGTTCGAGTCTTTGCTGATTAGTTACCATGAATTTGAGCTACTCGTCGTAGGCTTACCTACCGCCTTCCTTAGCATTTAACCGTTGCTCTTTTGTTAGTAATTTAGTTTTCATGTAACTTGTGATCACTTTTTTTAACCTGAGCAGTTCAAATAAAGACGCAAGTGTGTCTATTTCGAATTTGTCACATTCGACTAGGGCTCATTTTCATTTATTTAAAATGTGTTAGCCCTTCATGTAATCATTGAGCATACTTGTTAAGATCTAGTCACTGGTAATTATGGGTCATGTTCAACTCGCACTCACTGCTCACAGAACAAACCTTGTTTCCCTTGTAGGATGCACAAAGTCCTACTACGAGTATCACTCGTCCGACTTACAAATCGAAAATGAGTTTTGACAGTCAGTCACCTCCTCACACCCATCCTGGGTAAGGATAAAACTTGTCAAACACGGACATGTATATTGTATATAATATAGAGGAGAGAAAGAAATGTATATATAGAGGAGAGATATGTATATATAGTGGAAACAGATATATGTAGGGCTTGTTTTTTAGAGGAGACAGGGATATGTATTTTGAAGAAGTTTTGAGATAGAGGAGTTTTAGAAACGCTTTAGTTTGTGGCTATAGTTCAGCTTGTATACTAGCTATTAATGAAATTTTAATTATAATCATTAACTGATGCTCGACTCTATAGCAACATTGGAATCGGTTAATTTTAATCACATGGTCTAAAACGAGTAAACTTGATGTCAGCGGCATAGAGAAAATAACTCAAAATGATTATACCTGCAATCGACCAGCATTGTGAAAGATTTGGAAATAGGCTTAATTATTGCCTAGAGTAAACTGCGTATGTGTAAGATAGGTAAGGGAGTATAAGACGCAAGATTTTATTGGTTTGTAGCGTGCCTTCTTCATCCAGCCTCTTTCTTGACGACCATGCTACAAGCATTAAGCCTGTAAGTGTTGATGTTACGCAAGCCACCTCTAAGGCAGCATTTGGAAACTATCCAGTTGTAGATTCTCCAATCATGGCTACCAGTGCTGATCTGTATTACGAGTAAGTTGTTTCAGGTTGTAATAGTCTTTTCAGGGTGATACTGCTGACACATTTTACATATTCCGTATTTAACTTAGCAGTTTGTTAATCAGCTGCTAGTCAGCTTGACGTCCATCATCTTTGTTATCTACTATCCATTTTATCATGTGCAGCGAGACGATGCCATACCTAGTAAGCTCTATGTATGCACAGTCTTGGAAAATTAAATCCTGGAGACATTGAATCTTGGAGACATCGACTCTTGGAGACATGTCAAAATTACATCTACACTGTATTTATACCAATATAATCATGATACGGTAGGAGACCATGATACAGTAGGTAAACCGTATCACGGTCTCCTACAACGCAGATAATCCGTTCCAGGAGCTTTTCCGCTATAGGGATTGTACATTATATGAATGATAAAATGCATCTCAACTAATCCCTTTCCAAGATCCATTCTTAATCCATTCCAAAAATTTTCCAAACTCCCCCTTTGGTCAAACAAAAAAAACCAGACTTCACTTTTTAATCTGTGGGCTGTACTATAACTGCAGTATTATTGGTTTGCATTGACAACTCTTGTCCTTTTTCCGATCAACCTCACTAGTTTTATAGACCATGACTGCGGTAATTTTACAATAAGCTGATTGGGCACTCACATCTTCGACGTTCATTTGCAACAATTTTCTTATTTTCTCTAGACAGCAAAGTTTATTCTGCTAAATAAAACCAATAACAAATATTTTATACCTCTACAATAAATCAAAACAAATAATAGTTGTATTATAAAACGACTGGCACTACCTATTCGTCGGCTATTTGTACACTGGCGTCAAGGTTAGCATAAAAGATAACTTTCGACAATACTCTAACTCATGTCATTCAGATTGGTAGACCGATGCTGTAACACCTGCACCAATCGATCGCCTTTAAGTATTTATAAACAATTGCGCAGCTACCTATTCTCTGTTGAGTTGGCGCATCTGACAATCTATCACAATGAACTAGAATGTCATTGAAGTTGTATATATTTATATCTTAATGTTTTTCTGTCTGTCCACCTGTCCAGCTATAGCGATAAAGTTTTAAGAATGGAAAATCCGCTGCGAGCTGGATTTGAACTCACAACCTCTAGGACATCTACATGTATTTATCCAATATACTACACTGTCCTACTTACTATACCATGGAATAAATTGGGCACATACTTGGAATACATGCCAAACTTTTATGGTTAAACACTGTAGCTAGCTTTATGTGCGAAGCCATACCAGAAGAAAAATCTGTTAAGCCTTTACCAAAAGAAAAATGCATGCCCATAAGTGAAGAAAAATGCTTAAACTCATATAGCCAACATGAGTATTGTAATCAGTATAGATCTGTAGTAGGCACTGCAGCCTGTACGGTATGAATTACACAGAAATAAACACAATAAACAGAAATGGCACAGTTTACAGAAATAAACAAACATCTTGATTTAAAAGTTAAAATGGTAAATGTTGATGCACAAAATTAAAAGTAAATTTTCGGTACAAAAACTTTATTTTATTACCCTAGCAATGCTAGGCATCTAGCTAGTAATAGATATAACACTATATGCGTGTCATTTTTTTCTCGCAATTGTGGCTAGATAAGTTACTATTCAAACCAAATTTGAGAACGCCCCTCGATTTGGCACTATACGTTACATGGAATTTTTTACATAACACGAAGCAAAAATTTCACATAAATTCTTTACCTTATCTGGAATTTATGTTATAGGATATATATGTACATTATAGGGGCGTTTACTGTGTTAGATTTTTTAGCAAATATTTCGATATTGGAACAATAAAAAACAGCGTTGGAGGCACAAATGCTCACAATGTACACTGTGACGTAGAGAGGATAGTTTTTTTTGGCAAAATGTTTGTGTGTGATATACGATGCTAGTGTTTACAATTGGCCAATGCGCGAATGTGAGACAAAGGTCCTTCTTTTGGCTACCATTCTCATACATTTTACCCAACAAATTCCACAAGCTCCAAAAAAATCTGTGCCATGTTTATACTTCCGACCTTCTGACATTTTGTGGATTGTGCTAGCAAGAAATTCTTCCTTCACACAAATAGCAAATTAAAAAAATTTGTCCATAAAAATTAGCTTTTCTTCAAATTCATCTGTCAAGCCTATCAACGTTCCGCTTTCGTGAATAAGGATAGTGAAAAGTCAATTTTTAGATAATTTAATTAAATAAATGAGCTATTTTAATGTAATTATGTAGCAACGCAGCTGTCTCTGGTCGATATTTTGCAAAGATCATGAATCTGTCTGTTTTTACGACTTGAAAATCTTCATAAAGCCTGGTATTGTGTCAGAGTTACACAAAAATATAGTTGCATCATCATTCTATAATGTTATCTGTTGCTGTTAATAGACAGCTGAATGCAGTCAAAATTATGTGGTCAGTTAAACCATAACTGTCACGTACAACTTTTATTGTAGTTTCTAGGTAAATCAACCACGCTGATTCCGATTTTGTACTCAAAATAAAGATTGGTCCACTAACCTTCAAAGTCATTTAAGCTTTTTTAAAGCGTTTCAATAACCGTTTCGAAAACAACCTAATCGGTATTACAAGCTCTGCCCATAAATATGTGACGAAACCTAGCTTTTTCAAGAACGGAAGTTAGGAATGTTTAGTCCGATTTAAAAGAATAGAGGATGGGTGTCTTAAAACCCATTATTGTCTAAATCCAGCCTGTAAAATAATCGCAGTCTTTTATGAAAGGTATATAAACTATTTAAAATTGCTCGTAGCTTGTTACATGATGTTTAAATAGGCTGGACGCCGAGAAAAAAGCTAAAAAAGCGCGGTTTTATCACAAGCTGGCGTTGTTATTGCGCTTTTTTAAATATGCAATGTTAAATAGCTAATCTACTTTTCAGAAAAGACTGAGATTATTTTTAAGGCTGAATTTAGATATTAATGGATTTTAAAACACCCATCTCTATTATTCTAAATCGGTCTGAACATCCCTACGTAATTTCTGTTCCTAAAAAGCTAGGTTACATCACGTATTTATGGGCAGAGCTTGTTGTGCCGATCGTGTTGTTTTTGAGGCCAATGTTAAAACGCTGTGAAAAAGCCTTCATTACTCTGAAAGTTAGTGGACTAATCTTTATTTTGAGTACAAAATCGGAATCAGCGTGTCTGACTTACCCAGTAAATACGATAAAAGTTGTACATGACAGTTATGGTTTAACCTTTAATCAGTTCGCCTCGAGGTCACCTAGCTAATTTATAGAGTTGTGCCCACCTAGCTAATTTATAGAGTTGTGCCCACCTAGCTAATTTATAGAGTTGTGCCCACCTAGCTGATTTATAGAGTTGGGCCCACCTAGCTAATTTATAGAGTTGTGCCCACCTAGCTAATTTATAGAGTTGTGCCAATAGTAAAAGAGTTGTACATGAAAATACAGGTAACCATTATCACAGAGAGTTGTATAAATTTATGTGTTCAATAAACAGCTTCAGAAAAGTTCTTCAACCTGTTAGTGTTTGCATGTAAATGTATACCCACGTATGTACATGTATACCTGCGCATGTATATGCATACCTACGTATGTACATGCATACCTACACATGTATATGCCTGTGCATGTACATGTGCAGGTATGCATGTACATGCACAGGTATGCATTTACATGCATACCTGCGTATGTAAAAAGTAGAGTGATATGTTCAATAGATACATAAATAAAATAGTTGTACATTTGTTACAAGTTTTAGAGTTGCAATAGGTACTGGCGCTGTGACAAATACTTTGTTGTTATAGCATGATTTTTATATTAGCAAATACATTCAGATGGTAATCATAGCCCAAAAGGCTGAAGACTGCTCTTAACCACGTTAGTTGATGGAAACTTGGATGTGTCCAAGATATTTCCACCGAGAGAAGTTGAAATCTTATGCTAATGCAAGAAGTCATGACCACCTGTGCCATAAAGAAACATTCGCATAAATTTGTGACCTTATAACTATGCTTTCATAAAGTTATGACCTCACAGCTGTTCTTACATAAAGGTGTGCGCTCATACAGCTATTCTCTTATAACTTTATGCTCTCATAAAGTTGTAATCTCATAGTTGTTCTGTCATAACGTTGCACTCTTATAGAGTTGAGCTCTCATAGAGTTGAGCTCTTATAGAGTTGAGCTCTCATAGAGTTGAGCTCTTATAGAGTTGAGCTCTCATAGAGTTGAGCTCTCATAGAGTTGAGCTTTCATGGAGTTGAGCTCTCATGGAGTTGAGCTCTCATAGAGTGATGCTCTCATAGAGTGATGCTCTCATAGATCTACCCCCTCCTAAAATTTTGCTAATGTAGAGTAGTGCTCTTACGTAGTTGTTCTCCTTTAAGGTAGTCATTCTCTTTGAGTAATAGCTAACTAACTATCTCATGAAGTTGCGCTTTCATGGAGTTTTGGTCTATTAAAAGTTGTGCTCTCATGGACTAGTTTTCACCTGGTAGGAAACAACCAAATGGACAGCCGAGCAGGTTGGAATCAAATGACCCACTCGAATCTATGAGCCTCTACTCTAGCCAGGTGAGGACAACCAGACGATCTGTCACATCTACGCAATTAGCAGAGACAATGGCGACCCACCTTCCGGATCATGGTAAGCACAACATTGTCTCCATCTTTTCACAGTTCAACATTAATTTTCTTTCCAAGATCGATTAAAATTATATGCTGTTTTCCTTGGATAACCATAAACGCCTGCAGCATACATATAGAATGTATTTGAAAGAAGGGTATTTATTAGACCATTCAGCCGCCGAACTTCTCTTCTGTAATTTTAAACTTTTGAGCTAGAGTACTATTATCTTGCGCGTGTTGTAATACAAGATTGGTACACGTCATGAAATATTTTGCAAAGCGCATGAAAAAATTCTGAAATAAATTTAAATAATCATTACAAACTCACAAAAGGAATGCTCTATAAGTAGCGAGTCACATAATAAATCAAGGTTTAACACTCTTTCCGTGTATTTTTAAATAAATAGTACTTTTCATCAACAGTTTTACATTACAAAAATAGAAATAAATAATTTAACACTTTTTTAACACCAACTAAAAACAATTGCAGCCCTTTACATATCATTACCCAGTTGTGTGCTAAAATATCTAGATTTTTCCTATCAAAATCTGTATTTATGAAAACAGCATGCGCTGAACTGTTAGTTTTTAAAATTCCACATTGTGCCGAGGAAGAATTGACTGATAGTGCTGCCCAAAATATAAGATGAACATATGGATTGGTGTGATTATACAGCACGATATATTGGAGGAATAGTGGTAGGCATACACGTGTATGTAGCAGGTGTCTGTATTGTGCCAAAACTGTTTTTCTCACGTCTGGATTGGAAGCTGGCCTTGTGAGTTTTTTGTTTTCAAGTAGGTCTGCTGTCTTGCTGATAGCAAGTTTATTACTTAAAAAAGGTGTGACTGCATTGTAAACAACATTTTCATCCAAAAACATGTGTTAAACACATCAGCGCATAGGCTACATCAAGGCCTGCAATAGCACTAGGCATCAGCCTGTCCAGCTCCGGAAGTGACCTTGTTAAGGAACAGCTGACTTTAGGAGCAGCCTATTTTAGATTCTGCAAGTAGTCACTATGCACCATGACTCGTAGTGGATTTAGGGTGTTGCGATAAAAACCTTGAAACCAGATAAGCGATAATATCGTCATTTCTATAACTTACTTGGTCGAGCTTTCCCTGCACTCAACTTGGGAGTTGTGTTCTTTTCAAACATCCAACCATAAACATAAATGATTCATTGTTACTTGCAGATATCAAGTTGCATTCCACTAGTTACCTGTCATTACAAGGTCATCTTTAGACAACACATTACAAAAATATAATAAATATACAGGTATTGTGGGAAATACTTTTGTTTTAAACTGCTATCCTCGCTGGGGATGCGTTATGGAGTGTTACTTTCACTCATTGAATTCTAACAAAGAAGTTTCACTTGTTAGTCTCACCAGCGTTTTAAGATATGAAATGCATTTTGTTTAGAAATATTCATTAAATATGGGTATGCTATCATCTTTAACCGATGACCATTATTATTCTTTCATTGTGTGGCTGAGCTGTGTCGCTTTTTTATTACCTATACTTTGTCAGTGTTCGTTTAGAAAATGTAGTGATTGTAAAAACTAAATGCGATAATCGACAATAGTTGTACCAAATAGTTTTTTGACTTATCCCTCAGTTCAATCAGTTGTTACTAAAACCTCGTCAGACCCCCTATCTTACCAATTCATTAATCTTACCAGTTCACTACTCATTAATCTTACCAATTCACTACTCATTAATCTTATCAATTCACTACTCATTAATCTTTGTCTAACTCGGTGCTTTGTACCACATTTTTATGGTTAACTCTAACCTTTGCCTAGCGATGGTTTATAGCTACGAGTGAAGCTTGAGTATGGTACAATGATACTCTGCATAGCTCTATGTCATGTCAATCTGTACGGGTCAGTCTGTGACAAACATACATACTCCTACTAACCCTTTAATCGCTTCCTATTTGTGTCCGTATTTGTGTAACCAGCCAAGAGAGTTGCTGCCAGAGCAGGTAAGGGCGGACATGGGACTCTCAAAAAAATTTGGTGTAGTAGCTAGCTGCATCTTCCCCACTCTTAATTCTCTCCGCTCGCATAGGCATGCAGGTCGTTTGCATGTAACTGTTTTTATCACAGTAGGTCTATTTCTATTAGTAACTACAGTCATACTTCAACTTACGAGCTTAATGCGTTCCGAGAATGAGCTCGTATGTCAATTTACTCGCATGTTGGTGCAATTTATTTATATATAAAACAATTAAATATATATTTATTGGTTTCCAAACTCTGAAAAATGCAAATAAAACACTCAAAACAAGATATTGTAACAGAAAGAACATGTTGGTTATTGTCCTAACTTACCACTTGCTTTCAAAAAGCAACAAATAAAAATAATGCAAGGAAATGTGTTAAATTAAAATTTAAAATTAAATACATACAATAGCAGATAACGCTAGCATTTGCCAGAGAGAGATATATAAGTTATCCTTCATTACAACAGTTGACTTTGATAAATTTGGATTTTATCAAAGTCTTAAAAGGCAAACTTGGAAGCAAATCTAAAAGCAAACTTTCATTTTTAACTTGACGTAATTAAAATTTCTTCGGCGTTCATAGTTGAAGTTTCTCGCTAGTTAGCTAATTTTTCCTTTGTTTCGCTTTCACGACTAGCCGACTGTTTTAAGATGAACCTATCTAAGGACGTTTGCCTTTGTCGCCCTTTCCACATGTTGCGATTAGGACGAACCTTTGTGTCGTCACAAAGGTTTAATGCACGATCACTAGCCAACTTGTCCGAATATTTTTATAGTTTTGATAGATAGCAACGGTCTTTTCAAATAGCGTAGTTTCAGTTACGCTGTCACCGGCCAATTGTTTATCTTTTATCCAATGCCTGAGCGGTCTCTCCATCAGCGGTGGTGAAGATCGCTGCGCCGTTTAGAAACTACGGTTAGTCCTTTTGCGAGCTAAATGACCTGAATATAATCCTTCTGTTTGATAATTGTGGATGTATTTCTGTTATATTGCTGAGCTAGCTCAATCATGCATACACATTTCGCATATATCTCAATAATTTTCCGTTTAATATCAATTGTTATAATTTGCCTTTTTTGCATTATTTTTCATTTTACTGGCAAACTTTCGGTCTACGCACAGTACTTTTAATTCACATAATTCTGCACTAAAAAGCGCGCACAAAAACGCGGTACAAAAGTATAACCTGTGCAGTTGAAAAATACAGATTGATGCTGTTGTCATAAAACACCTCCGGCGTACTTGGCAACTGACTCACGTGCTCGTATCTCAAACATGGCTCGTATGTTAGTGCTAAAACTTGCTTAAAAGCTGGCTCATATCTCAAGTTTCTCGTACGTTGGAACACTCGTAAGTTGAAGTATTACTGTATTACTGTATTAGTAATATATACTAGTAAGTCTATCTCTATTAGTAACATATAGTAGTAAGTCTATCTCTATTAGTAACATAGAGTAGTAAGTCTATCTCTATTAGTAACTTATAGTAGTAAGTCTATCTCTATTAGTAACATATAGTAGTAAGTCTATCTCTATTAGTAACATATAGTAGTAAGTCTATCTCTATTAGTAACATAGAGTAGTAAGTCTATCTCTATTAGTAACATAGAGTAGTAAGTCTATCTCTATTAGTAACATATAGTAGTAAGTCTATCTCTATTAGTAACTTAGAGAAGTAAGTCTATCTCTACTAGTAACATCCGGTCTATCACTTCTGGCAGCACCCAATGGAGCATGAGCATGATTCCTCATTCAGAATCACATTGCATTGAAACATCTGCTTGTACAGCCACTACTTCTTCAGTCATTCTAGTGAAGAATTATTTCCAATTATTATGTTGCAGTCTGGAAGTGCTTGTACTCATCTGGCGGTGTCTCTTTAATGTGGCTGGTCATGATTACTAGCTTTAGATCATGGGATTAAAATTGACCATAACTGTTTCGAGGACAGTCTGCTGTGATATAGTCAAGCTTCAACTCTTCGTGTTACTTTATATTTTGTTGAAAAGCGGCGCAGAAGCTGACATATAGTCAAAACTCAAGCTTTGTAGTCGAGCTGAAATGCTGTGATGTTATGATGTTACTATTATTAGCAAAGTTTGTGTCATGTTCAGCATAAAACAATTTATTGGTCAGACATCTGGCCATAGAAACATCAGAACTTAGCATCGAGTATTCAGAGGATGGATAAAGATGTTGGTCGTACACTAGCGTGTTTGCTTTTACTCTCTCATCTCTGCTGCTATTAAATCTGAGCATGAGCTGCTGCATGTTCACACGCAAGTTACCAGGTCGCTATTGCCCGGGATTTATGTCTTTCTTCAATTAACTGGTAGGAGGGGCAGCTCTGACAATCTCGCCAGAGTCTGTTGAGCAAATCAAGAAGCACATGGCTCTCAGTTTACAAAGAATGCAAGAGCTAGAAGAGCAGATTAAAATCATTCCTCTCATGCAGGTGAGCCTCAGCTTCAGATCTGAGCTTCTCGTTCAATGAGATTTCTTGGTAATTTTCTAGTTGTTTTTCTATGAAATGCAATCTGTGTCTTTGTTGCTATTTTAAACAATACTTATGAAGTTGGAGGATGGACTGCAACTTTATGGGTGATATATATAGTAGTTTATGCAGAGGTTCTTCGAATAGAATAGCATGCATTTAGATGAGTACATTGGCTGGGGGTCTTTAGTAAATATGGTCTTGCGCCGCAGTTAAACCGTGATCAGCACGCCAATTTGAGGACAACTTTTTTACTTTCTTATTAGATTGTGTAGCGGTTTAGGAGCAGCGGTTGTAAAAGAGGCTGCGTAGGGATGCGGATGTCTTATGATGCGAGCACTGCTGACTCTAGTTGTGACTCTAGCTGATTGACAACTAGGGGAGTAAAATAAAACAGTTGAGCATTTAGTTAAACACAGAACTGACTAGGTAAAAATTAAACTACAGGAGAGAATCTCCAGGTTAAAGGTAGACAAGAAGGGACTCGCTGATCAGTTGGCCAAGCAGTGTCATGTCAGCAGCATGAGATCAATCGGAGTTGGCAACTATGATGTTGACGAGGAGATGACTAAAATAGAAAAGGTTGGGCATGCAGCGATTATTTTTTATTAACGAATAAAGTCTTTATTTGACTTATCATTGTTTCCACCAGTTGTACTTGCTTTACACTCCTCATCGTTATTATTATTTCTCACTTTTCCATGCTGTCGCTGTAAGTTCAGGTTTATTTTATTGCAGTAGTATTTGCATTAGTCTTGTTTAAATTATGCTTTGCCTCACTCTCAACTCCAATATTAGTCTCTTTCTGATTTTGTTTTCATTAGTCGGTATGGTCAGCCATGCTTTATTTGTATGATGCAAACAATAATAATAAATAAAAGGTTAAGTTTGTATTTTAACTTCAACTTGAAAATCATAATATTATAACAAGTGCTTACAAGTTTCTTACCTTGCCATGTGTTGCAGGTGGTACAAACTGTTGTAAAAGAGGCCCCTCCAAAACCCTCTGCGTCTATAGGGGTAGGAAACTATGATGTAAACATAGAATATCTGACAGAGGATCAAGCGTACTACACTCTCGCTGAAAAATTGCAACGAATCAAGGAGAAGGAGATACAGACATGGATTCAAGGTACCAGGCAGGGTGTAATATAAACTATCTGGCCACTACAACTAAAATACTATTCTAAGCTTTGACCTTCAACATTTCCACGGTATAACATTGTTTCTTACCTCTTTGAATGCCACATTCGTTATGCTCACAATTATAATTTCCTTTCGATGTTTTGCTGACTACTAACTATTTACGTACTACTAAAGCAGATGATGAACTCAAATAAAACTGCCGATGTGAAATGTTTTTGATGCGGCTATGTTTTGAGATTGTTTCACATTTTACAATTACAGAAGCTGAAACTGCCTATGCCGAGAAGAAGGCAGCCATGAGGTCATGCGGTGTTGGTGATGGTGATGTTACGGCTCCTGAAGTTATGAAAGTAAAGGAAACAGAGATTAAAACTGTCTATATTGAGCCTGACAAGCCAGATCAGAGAAATGTCGGACTTCAGGTAGCCAATTAAACGCCGTCCTGCTTGCTAGATTTTACTATTTCATTATTTATCGTAGCCGCTGAATTGGTCAAGGTACTGACCTGTTGACCTGTTGACCTGTTGATTGTGAGTCAGTCTTTGGAAATAACCAGTGTATGTAAGCCCGTTCTCTGCATGGTAGATTTCTTTACTTTCTCTCAATTATCAGGATAACGAGATATCGAAAAATATCTATTCTTAAACGGGGTATGCAGTAAGCGTTCGTTTATTCCTTCGTTGATCCATAAACTTGGAGTTATTCTCTATCTGCCCAAATCAGTGCTACCTGGCTTGGTAATTACTAATTAGTCTATTGATCACTCACAATTCTAATAAAAACATTTGTACTACACACATAATCTATTTGTGAGGCAGTTGCATTTGTACTACACACATAATCTATTTGTTATGAGGCAGTTGTTGTGTTATCACTTACAAAGTGATAACACAACAACTGTTACTTATAACTAGTTACAAAGACTTCTAGCCACAGCTCTCATCCACCGTCAGCAGACCCAACTTGCTACTTCAGCGAAAGCCAATGCTGCCATAATTCTCTTACAATTGAAGCTACATGATTGTAATCTAGACACCTCACATGTACTCACATGTACAAGATCACATATTTGCTGCTAAGGAAACGGTCAGTGCTGGCAACTCTGTTGCATGGTGCTGAGACATGACTGAAAAAATGCAAGTATATGCGATAAAAGAGTTGCGATAGGTCTGGATATCTCACAAATACTGAGTTATTGAAAAGAGGAGGGATGCCATTACTCATAGCCATCCTTAGCCATATAAATGTAAAAGTTGTGAAGATAAAACATGATCAACTTCCCTCAGTACATTTGCTCTACCAGTTGAGGGTGTAATCAAGGGAGGCCTAGATTGAAATTTAAAGATGCCATCAAAAGGAATACGAAGGACGGTGGTGTGGACAGTATAGATTAGTGCTGGGTATGGGTAATAAAACTCAATGAACTCGCGGGTTTATTTTCTCTTGAGTCCTTGGTAATAGAAATTTTGAGTATTTCGATCTTGCGGGTTCGGGTTTTGATACACAAATACGTCGAGTAGAGTAGGCAAAAACTCGGTCTAATGCCCCCCTTCCCCTATGTGCTCTAAGCACTGTTTATCAGCTAGAGATAGTGGATTAGACTGACAGAATTTGATCATATATTTAGGTTTTAAATAATATGTAGTTCTGCTGGATTTTATATAATGCTGTAGTTGTTCTGTTTTTTTTTATAGTTATTTGCCTCAACATATGCCATACGACAGTTTTAAGATACAAAGCAGATTTGATATGACTAATAACAGTATGAAATTTTAAGGACACTTTAATCTTAAAGTTAGGAATACATATGTCAGTCGTTTTGTTTGAAGATTTTTAGTTTATAAAATGATAATCGGTGCCTATTGTTTTGTTTTTCCTGTGCAGTTGGAATCAAACCGACTTTGTGTCTTAAACACTGTGTGATTTTAGGTCAAACCAAGCATGAGAGATGTATGCATTGAGTTTTCTCAATCGGAAGAGAAACCATCTACAAGAACATGTGGATTCAATGTTGATGTAAATGACTTGATGGTGGTAAGGAATAGTCATTGTGGCACATACTGACAAACTAGCCCAGGCTTGGTTACTCGCACAGGAAGACTACCTGACACGCATAATAAGGCTTATGTCCAAACAATTAACTTGGTCTTTATTGGCACGATAGTAGCTCGTCTTTTACTAGCTCGATATACAGAGCCTCAGTTTCCAGCTCAAGCTAATTCCATTTGAATTCGCAGACTCCCCAGTGTTTGTCACTTTTTTCTTTAGATTTTAGTTTGACAGAATAAGGACATCTGCAAATACAACTGTTTAAGGGTGTCACTTTGTTGTAAATGCTCCTGAATGTAAACTGTACTTAATCAGTTACATACAAGCTGCAGCAATAAGATTAATGATGCAAAAAGTGGCTATAGCGTAAGGTTGTAAGGTAATATACACTATTATGCACTGTTGTACATTCTAAATATTTAATCTTGTTACATGCTATTAGCCACAATTATACACATTTCTACGTTGTTGTATACTATTCTACACTGTTATATCCTATTATAGACTGTTATATCCTATCATACACTGTTACATCTTATCATAAACTGTTATATCCTATACTCTATTGCACATTGCTATGCACTGTTATAGAATATTATACACTGTTATAACCTATACTCTATTGCACATTGCTATGCACTGTTATAGAATATTATACACTGTTATATCCTATACTCTATTGCACATTGCTATGCACTGTTATAGAATATTATACACTGTTATATCCTATACTCTATTGCACATTGCTATGCACTGTTATAGAATATCATACACTGTTATATCCTATACTCTATTGCACATTGCTATGCACTGTTATAGAATATCATACACTGTTATATCCTATACTCTATTGCACATTGCTATGCACTGTTATAGAATATCATACACTGTTATATCCTATACTCTATTGCACATTGCTATGCAATGTTATAGAATATCATACACTGTTATATCCTATACTCTATTGCACATTGCTATGCACTGTTATAGAATATTATACACTGTTATATCCTATACTCTATTGCACATTGCTATGCAATGTTATAGAATATCATACACTGTTATATCCTATACTCTATTGCACATTGCTATGCACTGTTATAGAATATTATACACTGTTATATCCTATACTCTATTGCACATTGCTATGCACTGTTATAGAATATTATACACTGTTATATCCTATACTCTATTGCACATTGCTGTGCACTGTTATAGAATATCATACACTGTTATATCCTATACTCTATTGCACATTGCTATGCACTGTTATAGAATATTATACACTGTTATATCCTTTACTCTATTGCACATTGCTCTGCATAATTGGTGCTGTTTTCAGGAAATGCATGCTCAACATGGAGAATTCGAAAGGACCGAATTTGGGGAGCTACAACAAGGAGGCGCTATGAATGCTTGGCAGATGCAGAAACATGTCATACAGAGAAAGTTTATGGATGTATGTGTTGCCATTTAGGGAGGTTTGGGGTAACATTTATGGTGGTTGTGTTCCCCTTGCATGTAGTTTTGTTCCTCTTTATAGTGGTTGTTTTCTTTTTGGTGCTTGTGTCCCTCTTTATGATGGTTGTGTTCCCCTTTATAGTGGTTGCGTACCCCTTTATGGTAGTTGTGTTCCTCTTAATCGTGAGTGTTTTCCTCTTAATGGTGGTTGTGTCCCCCTTTATTGTGGTTGTGTCCTCCTTTTAAGGTGGTTGTGTTCCCCTTTATGGTAGTTGTGTTCTTCTTTATGGCGGTTGTGTTAACCTTTAGAGAGGTATATGTTACCTTTCGTTAGATATTTATAGGTATGTATTGAACCGTTATAGAGATATATGTTTGGCTGTTGCATTTGTTGAGTCACATTTTACTTCATAGTTTATCTGGTTAACGCAAGGAAATTATTACTAATGAAATTAATATCTACGCAAAACGACGTGCCATCATTTGTACATAGCTTGATTGTTTTCCCTTTAAAAGGAATGACATGTTTGTAGAGGATCAGTTTGAAACTTTTGCAATGGTGTTATAGTGTCTCCTATATAATTCTGAACATAAAATCTCACCAATTATCAATTATTCAGGCGATGCACAAGGGCACACAAAAGGACCTCATTCTTTTCATTACCAGCCTTCTCAAGCGCTCTGTTAGAAGTGTTGGCACCACGGTTAAACCTGCTGCTTCAGACTTTGGCATGGCAACTTCATCTCATGGCCTCAGGTTGGCAAATTCTATTTTTTCTTGTCAACTCTAGCTGTATTGAGAATACTAACTACATTGAGAACTCTAGCTACATTGAGTACTTTAGCTACATTGAGAACTATAGCTACATTGAGAGCCACATAGCAAATATATATTTAGCTATGTTGAGTACTCTTGTCTTATTAACTGTTTTAACTAGATTTCTACTTTTTTAGCCAAATCTGGTTAGTCAGCCACTCAGCTGATATAGAGTATGACCGTAAATCAAACAGAAAATTTTCTGTAAGGTCTCTGGCAGAGAGATTGCCTCTAATTAATATAAGATTACTTAGTTAAAAATTAAAATTTTGATATAGAATAGGGGCTTTAATTAGGCATTACTTGGCAATGTATAACCATGTTTCTGGTGCATAACAGCATCACCTTGCTAGCTAGACATACCTTTCTTGCTCTGTAGCATCACCTTGCTAGCTAGCCATACCTCTTTTGCTCTGTAGCATCACCTTGGAGTATATCAACACCTGTTTATGTCATAGCATCAACAAATAAATTTAGAACCTTTCTGGAAATTTTGTTTGCTCGTTGTTAGCAATAGCTTAAGCCAACATGTTAACAGACTTTTCAGTTTATTCATTTGGTATGAATAAGTGATGGGCTGATTATTACAGAGGCACAGATGTTGGAGTTGGAGATGACACTGTTAATGTGACAGTCAAACCTACTGTAAAAACAAGAGAAAGTTTTTGCATGGCAAAACCTGTGACTCACACACAGCCCACCTGGACTGATCTTATCTTGACATGTGACAGTGCCACCAATACACAGGTGCATATTTGATGTATAACCAGCTTGACACCATTTTTGCTGGGTTTTTGCCTGTAGTGTACTATAACTCAGTAATTATTTAATGATGCCATTAGCATGATGCGCAGTACTAGCAGTACTAGTAGTACTAGCAGTACTAGTAGAATGTTGCGTGTGTTTATTTTTATTTTGCTTGTTTTATGCATTCATGTCGCTTTGTCATAAGAGTTTTATGCCTTGGAAACAAGAGTTGTGTAATAGACTGGCACAATGTGGCGGCTATAACCAAAGCATTTATGCTGCTTTGTCATCATGCACAAGCACCAAGCCATTAATTTAATACAGCTTTAAACCCTTCGTTTGCTAGTTGGCATGTAAATCTGTTTTACTATGTTCGTTGCATAGTCGACACTACGCAAAAGATGCATCACTTTTTCTCAAATGGCTTTGCGCTTAAGTTTGTTAGGATGCTTGGCTGCTTCGTAAATTAACATTTTTTCTTATTTTTTCCTACTTTGTAACATAGTATGGCTTTGCTCCTTAACTGTGTAACTGAATACTTCTTTGCTGAGCTAGCTTCACAAAATCATCAAGAAATATTCATTTTTGATCAAATCACAAAGTCTGCAAGGCTTACGATCATGAAGGCTTACGAGGAACTTCAGGGTAAGGAAAATAACAGTTAGGAGAATGTCAGGTTAGAGAAAATATCAGAGTAGGTAGAATATCAGAGTCAGGAGAATATCAGAGTAAGGAGAATATCAGAGTAAGGAGAATATCAGAGTAGGGAGAATATCAGAGTAGGTAGAATATCAGAGTAAGGAGAATATCAGAGTAAGGAGAATATCAGAGTAAGGAGAATGTCAGAGTAGGGAGAATATCAGAGTAGGGAGAATATCAGAGTAGGGAGAATATCAGAGTAAGGAGAGTATCAGAGTAAGGAGAATATCAGAGTAGGGAGAATATCAGAGTAGGGAGAATATCAGAGTAGGTAGAATATCAGAGTAGGTAGAATATCAGAGTAAGGAGAATATCAGAGTAGGTAGAATATCATATATTAAGGAGAATATCAGAGTAGGGAGAATATCAGAGTAAGGAGAATATCAGAGTAAGGAGAATATCAGAGTAAGGAGAATATCAGAGTAGGGAGAATATTAGAGTAAGGAGAATATCAGAGTAGGGAGAATATCAGAGTAGGGAGAATATCAGAGTAGGTAGAATATCAGAGTAGGGAGAATATCAGAGTAAGGAGAATATCAGAGTAGGGAGAATATCAGAGTAAGGAGAATATCAGAGTAAGGAGAATATCAGAGTAGGGAGAATATCAGAGTAGGTAGAATATCAGAGTAGGGAGAATATCAAAGTAAGGAGAATATCAGAGTAGGGAGAATATCAGAGTAGGGAAAGCATTGACAAACACTCGGGTTCGTGAGACCTATCTCAAACTTTAAGGAACAGCCCAAATTATTTAGTCTTTTTGCGGTTTATATGAAAAGAAAATAAAAACTGTTGCCTGACAACCCTTGAACTTGCTGTGTTCATCACGCTGCCTTATAAATTTGGTTTATACTTTGAGGCATCAAATACTGCCTTTTTCAATCAGTGCGCAGCAGTAGTGGGAATATAGATTCTGGTCTGACACGCCAGATGACACTTTGATTTGCCCATTTTTCTGCCATAGTTTTATGTAACATTGTCACTAGCAATAAATGTTTTGGCGTGTGCCCAAAATGATAGGTCTTCTAATAAAATTACTTATTTTCTAAAATCATAAAACCTTTCATAGAATAACTCCGTATTTGACACCCTAGAGCTTTTATAAGAATTAAACTCATTTTTTAAATGTGATCTTAGTGCATCTAATCGATAAGACCAGAGGTTAGGTTGAGAACTGAATATGCTGTTATGTGTTTAGTCGGCAGACACGATAGAAAGGCATTCACCAATGTCATATTTCTCTACCACGCTGGAGCTTAGACCAATCCGGCAATATCTGCTGGTCAAGGTAACTGCATGTGGCCTTTAGTCACTATATTCTTGGCGGGGGCGTATGCTAGCTTTTTAGGAAAGCTCTCTCTCTCATAGTCTTTTACACTCGCTCTAAACATTGCTGATGTTTTCATCACAACTTTTCTAAAATCTTAAATTAGGTATTTAGTTTTTTCTAATAAAATACCTTGAACATGCTTTTAATATGTTGTTTTGTACGCTGAGAGTCAGCTATCTTTCCTGAAAACCATACATGTGGTACAATAATGTATCACATAAACCACGGGAATGACATAATGTTGTCTCATAGAAACAATGGACATGACACAATATTCTCTCCTATATGCCATAAATATGGCACAATATTGTCTCATAAAACCTTGGACATGACACAGTATTATCTCTTATAAACCATGGACATGATGCAATATTGTCTCATATAAACCATGGACTTGATGCGATATTGTCTCATATAAACCATGGACATGATGCAATATTGTCTTATATATACCATGGACATGATGCAATATTGTCTCATATAAACCATGGACTTGATGCAATATTGTCTCATATAAACCATGGACATCATGCAATATTGTCTCATATAAACCATGGACATGATGCAATATTGTCTCATATAAACCATGGACATGATGAAATATTGTCTTATATGTACCATGGACATGATGCAATATTGTCTCATATAAACCATGGGCATATATGACATGTATAGACATAAACACATATATTGTACAAAGACTAATAGCAGCTCATATGTGTAAATGATGAACATAAAATAGCTGCAATCTTGCGGCAATGCACTCAACAGACTGATGAAATTGTCTTTTATGATTCCTAATTTTTTAATTTTCAAAAACATGAGAGGATCACACTAAAGCTAGTGAATTCTACTATGCGCTGCTTTCACATTGGCATGGCAGATTTTAGCTGTATGTATGTATCTTGCCTGAGAGAGACAGCCTTGCTCTAACCCTACTTGTGCACGAATCTATTTTCTGTCTAATCGTAACACCCCTTGGTGGAGGAGGATAATTGGTATTTCTATTCGTGTTGGTTCACAAAACATTCCTTCTTTTACGCTATTAAGTCTAGGTTCTTTCATGAAACATCTTGATGTCTTGCACTCTTTGTCTATGTTGACTAGCTGTTCAGCCTAGGAAGTCCTTCACTTTCCATAATAACTCCGTTTCTTTATTTTACTATTTTAGTTTCTCACATATCATTTAGTTTCTGAAATTTTTGTTTTACATAATTTTATATGTGTATGTTTTAATGTTACATGTATTTAAACAGAATGTAATATATTCCTATATGAATATTTGCCCAAATGTACAAGCGTTGCAACATGTGAAGCAAATACTAGAACAGATCAACTTTGTATTTTGAAATTTTCAGTCCATCAAATTTTGAGTTCATTGATTAGCATAGTAATGATTTAATCATTAAAAAAGTTACACTACTTACTTCTGGGTTGGAAACCAAAGAGGAAGATGTAAGATGGTAGTGTGTGTGTGTGTGTGTGTGTGTGTGTGTGTGTGTGTGTGTGTGTGTGTGTGTGTGTGTGTGTGTGCGTGTGCAAATGCTCAACTCAAATGATGTACCTTTATATTATTGAGACAGCTGATCAATTCGGCAATATCTATCATTTCTCAGCGTAGAAAGCATTGCTAGTTCGTAATTATTTCATATTTGATGACTTTGCATGAAACAGTAACTTAAACAAGCACTTGTAGTGACATGTCGTAGTAGTGTCACTTGTAGTGACAGCATATGATTTGTGTTTAGCACTAACGCAGTACTCAAATGCATACCACACATCTATGTTTGCTCGTAAATGCACTGTTGAGATGAATAAATTACAAATTGTCTCTTACTTTTATTTGCCATCTGATTTTAATCTGCCCACTTCTCCTGTCTGATGATTGTAGTATTTCTTATAGGCTGCTACCAATGGCCTGGATAAATTTTGTAGCTCTTGAACGCAATCCGAACTATAGTTAATCTCTTGTAGGAACTTTACACAGGAAGACAAGATCAACATAATGCCTCTAAAAGCAAGGACTTGAAGTTTTCATCCAGCAGTGAGTTTTCATTCCACTAGATTAAACCCGTCTTGCAAATATGCTACCAGAATTATCCTGATGTGTTTCGCGTGCTGAGGTATTCAACTAACAAAAATTTATCGAATTTTATCAAACATTCATTTTTACCAGTTCGTTTCTTTACCGATTGTTTAAAGATTGTAGGTGTTTTTAGCTAATTGGTTATAGCTGGTAGGATACAGTAACTGAGTGTGACTGTGCAAGGGATGATCACTGATTGTTTACCCACACACAAAGGCCTTCAACGATTTGTAGTGCAAAATAACTCTCTTAATATGGGCATGTGTGAATGCAGCCTTGAATCCTGGCCATAAGCACTTGCTTTGGTTATGATAGCATGGTGGCCTGACATGTTGGGTCGATAACTGCCATAGTTACAGACAAAAAGTATGTAGCCAATACTTATGACAGATACCGTATCACCTCTATTTGAGCGCCACCTCTAATACAACGCCACTATAGGAGAAAATCAATTTAAAAAATAATAGTTTGAAAAATAATAGTTTGAAAAATAATTCAACACCACTTCTATTACTTAGACATTCATTATGCTTGATTTTTACGAACCCATAATAGAAAGTGATCAGTAGAAAATTGTCCACAAAATGGTACTACTAATGACTCGGTTACATCAATAACAATTAATTCATTTACTGGTGCTGTAGTGGTTGCCATGGTTTTAGTAACGGTGTACCTGAGAAGATCAATTGTTACAATCATCAGAACTACACTCTGGTTTGAAGTCACTAAGATCTAAATCATACCCATTGTCTTCAGATTTGTCCATAATGTGGTTTACAACATGAGCTGAAGATTTTAAAACGTTTTGATGAACAATGATAATACTCTTCAGGAACGCCGTATGATGTAACAGCAGCCATTGTTACGGCGTATTGAAGTCCGTTTTGTACTCCAAAAATTTTCTGCTTTTTCCTTAAAACTTTGAAAGCAGCACTTTCAAAATGAACAATAACTGTATGTTGTAATAAAGTAGTTGTAATATGTAATTGTAATGTTCTAATATGTTGTAATCAAAGTAGTTTCTTGCTTAACGAGATCTGATACTTTGACATGTAGGAAAACCATTTAGTAAAAATTTTGAGGTCGACGGCATTCATGTCGCTCTTCCTGAAGGAAAATGCAAATTATAGGCGACATTAGCATCGCTTCACCCTTAAAAGGTTTACATTTTTCTTTCCAAAGTTTTGACCAGCTAGTAAAATAAAATAAAGCGCCATTCTCTATTTGAACGTCACCTCTAATAGAATGACGCTAGGAAGGAAGAGTTAAAAATACAGCACCAGAAATACATACAGTAATACAGACATACATACATACAGCATACAGTAAATAGCGGTAACTACTATGACTACACGCGGCGGCACAGTTCGTCGATGCCTACAGTCACCCATTTATAATATCAGTATCACGACTTTTTACGCAATGAACAGGTTCTAATGTGTCATTGATTCATGCAATCATGGGCCGATAGATCATAGCGTCATCTTATTAAACCTGCGCTGTAGATCATCAGAAATGCATTCAATTGTTGTTAAGTAAGCATGGTTTGGAGTAATCTGCTCACCCCATCATAGTCATCATTTTGAGTTCAGTGCAAGGGCATTATTTGGTGTCGCTTCGTGTGGTGAACAAGTTCATTATTGAGTGTAGTACTAAATCATTAGGAAAACTATAAGTTGACTTTGGTGCAGCCGTATGAATACATCAGTAAAATTGTATGAATACATCAGTACATATGTATGGATACTTCAGTACATATGTATGAATACTTCAGTACATAGGTATGATTACATCAGTACAATTGTATGATTACATCAGTACAATTGTATGAATACTTCAGTACAACTGTATGAATACATCAGTACAACTGTATGAATACATCAGTACAATCGTATGAATACTTCAGTACAACTTCATGAATACATTAGTACAATTGTATTAATACATCAGTACAAAAAAGGAACTGTATATATATTCCTTCAAAATTCTCACGTTTAATTTCAAGATATTTTGCCTTTTCTAGGGACAAGCCCTACCACGTCCTATATTTCTACTACCGAAACAATCATAAGCAAATCAAGTACTGGTGGACCAAGTCAAAGGTCAGTTAGCTCTGGCCTGACTGATGGAGACTCCAACTCTCAATCCGCTCAATACTTTTCAGTCACTGCTCACAACAAAGACCGTTTAACCTTAGGCATGGAAAGTGCTATGCAAGCAAACAGCAATGGGGAAGGACATGTATTCCAAGAACATGTATCTCAAAATGAAATCATGTCTCAAAGAGGCTACTCATCGAGCGATAAAACAGGCACTGATCAGGCAAGAAATGAGAGTCGATCGAGGATGCGAACAGCATATAGCTCTAGAGGCAGTTCGAGCAACTCTCATGAGGCTGGTGGCAGCGCAGTTGAAGACAGCACGGCTGCGGACAGCTCTCAAAGCGGACGCCGTGTTGGCAGCATCAAGCCAGGAGAGATGAGCAAGGAATATGTTCAAGGGTTGCTCTTCCCTTCAGGGTCGACTACAACCACAGTGGTATGCCAGCATAACTTTAAAAAACCCAACTTCATTGGTTCACTCCACTCTCATATCTAAATGATAGTACCTTTTACCTCACATCTCATTATATCATTGAATGAAATTTTGCAGCCACACAATTTTTATTTTAGTGTTTTTTTTTGCAAAATTTAATGGGAAGTAAAACATATTATATATATGTACGTATCATATATAAATATTGGATAGTAAGACATGTACATATCATATATAAATATTGGATAGTAAGACATGTACATATCATATATATATATATATATTGGATAGTAAGACCTGTACATATCATATATAAATATTGGATAGTAAGACATGTACATATCATATATATATATATATATATATATATATATATATATATATATATATATATATATATATATATATATATATATATATATATATATATATATATATATATATATATATATTGGATAGTAAGACCTATACATATCATATATAAATATTGGATAGTAAGACATGTACATATCATATATAAATATTGGATAGTAAGACATGTACATATCATATATAAAAATTGTTTCCTCACCCCGGATACCCCGTATGGGTGGTAAATTCTGCTCTAACTCGGGTCTCCTACCAGAGACCTGGGAGTTTGAGCACTCGTCTCAAGATCTTAGCTGTTCCCAATAGCGCACTTTTCTGCAACTCACCTGAGTTGATTGTTGTTGGTATTTGGGCAAGCCACATTTTATGCGCCGGTGTTATTGCGCCCAGTGCCCCAATCACTACTGGGATTACGGTTGTTCTTACATTCCAGCATTTTTCAATTTCTTCTCCAAGAGGGAGATATTTTTCTACCTTTTCTTTTTCTTTGCTGGCTATATTGTAGTCATTGGGTACTGCTATATCTATTATAGTAGCCCTCTTGTTCTCCTTGTCTACCACCACTATATCTGGTTGGTTTGCTAGGACATGCTTGTCAGTTTGGATGTAGAAGTCCCAGAGGATCTTAGCGCGGTCATTTTCATTGACCTTACCAGGAGCTTCCCACCAGTGTTGTGGTTTATTAAGGCCATACTCATCACATAGACTTCTATACACAATACCTGCGGCATGATTATGCCGCTCAGTGTATGCGTTCCCTGCTAGCTGTCTGCATCCACTGATGATGTGTTGGATGGTCTCAGGTGCATCTTTGCACAGTCTGCATCTAGGATCGTCTCTAGTGTGATAGATTTTCGTTTGGAGTTGCCTTGTTGGGAGCACTTGCTCTTGGGCTGCCATGATTAGCGACTCTGTATTGGCCGTTAGGTTTCCTTTGTTCAGCCACATATATGTCTGTTGAAGATCGCCAACCTTAGATATTTGTTGGTGGTAAGCACCATGAAGAGGTTTCGTATGCCAGTCAATTTCCTCATCATCAGGGCATAGGTCCGTTGTGAGAGCAGCCGATTGAAATTCAGCTAGCAAATTATCTGAGATGGCCATGGAGGCTGCATATGCTTTGATGCTTTGCTCCTCCTCTTTCACTGTCTGCTGTACACTTTTGAGTCCCCTACCGCCATCTTTCCTATCAAGATACAATCTAATAGTATCAGATTTTGGGTGGAGTGCTCCATGCATGGTCAGCAGTTTACGAGTTGCTATATCTGTTTCTTTGATGGCTTCCTCAGTCCACTTTATTATGCCTGATGGATATCTTATTACTGGCAGTGCGTAGGTATTTATTGCCATGATTTGGTTCTTGGCATTGAGCTGGCTCCGTAAGACCTGCCGAAGGCGTTTCTTGTATTCGGAAATGGCTTTGTGACGTACCTCGGCTTCGTGGTTGATGTTGCTTTGCATAATCCCCAAGTACTTGTACCCTTCTTCTATATCTTTGATGGTACCATTCGGTATTCTTAGGCCATCTGTGAGCATAGAATGGCCTTTCTTAAGAATTAGCCTTCCACATTTCTCAATACCGAAGGTCATTCCGATGTCCTTGCTGTATACCTGAGTGAGGTGTATGAGCGAATCAATGTCCCTTTCTTTGTTAGCATACAGCTTGATGTCATCCATGTAGAAGAGGTGGTTTATCTTGGTGCCACTCTTAAACTGGTACCCATATTGAGTCTCCTCCAGCATATTGCTTAGAGGGTTTAGGCATATGCAGAAGAGCAGCGGTGATAAGGAGTCACCTTGATAGATGCCTCGCTTAATTTGTACACTCGCCAGCTTTTTGCCATTAGCCTCCAGTTCCGTCTTCCATTTGGTCATTGACATCTTGATGAATGCCACAAGAGCAGGGTGAACATTGTACATACTGAGGCACTCAAGTATCCAACTATGGGGAATTGAGTCATAGGCCTTTCTGTAGTCAATCCAAGCCATGGCAAGATTGGTTTGCCTTCTCCTGCTGTCTTGACAGACCATCCGATCCACCAGTAACTGATGTTTAGCTCCTCGGGTGTTGCGCCCAATTCCTTTCTGAGCACTGGTCATATAGTGACTCATGTGCTCTTCCAGTTTGTCTGCAACTATTCCTGAGAGCAGTTTCCAAGTGGTGGGCAAGCACGTTATTGGTCGATAGTTTTTGGGAATCGGCCCCTGCTTTGGATCTTTTATCAGAAGCACAGTTCGTCCTTTGGTCAGCCATTCTGGATGGTCACCTTGTTCTATTAGGTATTCTATCTGCTTAGCCATTCTAGTGTGAAGTGATGTCAATTTCTTTAACCAGAAGGCTTGAATCATGTCATGGCCAGGTGCTGCCCAGTTTTTCATACGCTGCACTCTGCACTTAATGTCGTCTTTGCTGATGGTGAGTCCTTGCTGAGCCACAGTGTGTTGTTGGTTCTCTTTAAGCCTCTTCAGCCAATTTGCAGTGGTGTTATGAGTGGTCTCTTTCTCCCAGATGTCCTTCCAGAACTTTGAAGTGCTAGATCGGGGAGGCTCAGACATTGGCCTCTGCAGTTCACCTTTGAACTGGGAATACACTCTAGATGGATTATTGATGAACAGTTTGTTCATTCTCTTGTTATCTCGCTCTTTGGTGTACCGCTTCAGTCGTGCCGAGAGTGCTACTAGCCGCTGTTTGGCAGATTCTAGAGCTTCTATTGTGGCTTCCCTTTTTGGACGCTCCAAACTGTGGTTAGATCTCTCACTGAGCCTACTAACTTTCTTGCGCAAGTCCTTGATCTTATTTTGTAGCCTCAGCTGCCAGGATGGAATGGCTTGAAGCCTTGTTGGCATTGGCTTAATATCCATCTCCTCCAAGATGACGGTTGCTGTACTGTAGATTAAGGCATTAGTCTCACTGATTGATCCAGTTGAGATCGACTCCAGTGCCATGTTAATGTCTTCTAACAGCTTCTTAGGTATGGCCTTGCTAACTCTTCGTAGTGGTACCCTGCTTCCATAATCATTAGCAGCCGACATCTTGTTGATGATATTTTCCGCAAGCTCTTTCACCCTTGGGTCAAGGTCCAAGTGCATGTCCTCTTCAGCCCGTGAGTCAACACATGATCGTGTATCCATGACAGTGTGTGTTGATTTGCACTCCTCGTTGGTTGAGGTTACTTGGGTGAACTTTTCCCTAATTTCATCTACCTCAAGTTGTGATATGACATATATATATATATATATATATATATATATATATATATTGGATAGTAAGACCTGTACATATCATATATAAATATTTGATAGTAAGACATGTACATATCATATATATATATATATTGGATAGTAAGACATGTACATATCATATATATATATATATGTATATATATATATATATATATATATATATATATATATATATATATATATATATATATATTGGATAGTAAGACCTGTACATATCATATATAAATATTGGATAGTAAGACATGTACGTATCATATATAAATATTGGATAGTAAGACGTGTACGTATCATATATGGTATAAATATTGGATAGTAAGACATGTACATATTAGATATAAATATCAGGGTTGGAAAAAACCACGGTTTTTATGAAAAAACCAGGTCTTTTTGGTTTAAATCGGTTTTTATGGTTTAAACCGGTTTTTATGGTTTTTATAATTTTAAGTCGAATTAACATCACTTACTATATCTGCATAATTGAGTATTGAACATACATATGTGGAATCATCTGTTAAAGATGGTACTGTGGGAGTTGTTATGGGAAAAAAAGAGAGAAAACATATGGAAATTTCAGAATGAGTCTTAAATCAAACATGATCGATGAAATACAGAGCAGAAATCTTATCACATAAAGTGAATATTTTACATACAGCTCTATGTATAAGTAGGAACTTTAATCCCAGTGATTAGTCGTGTCGTAGTCTAGAGCAGAGCATAATGCAGATGCATTGCTAGTGTTTGGAGCTGTGGCAGTTGACTCAACTTCTATCGCTTGAATATTAGCATCACTGTCTAAATTGGTGTTTTCAGCTTGACATTTTGCTACGCGAGCTTTAAGCCTATCTGCGTGACCTCACGCTACGACGGCACACCTATTACGTTTTGCCTTAAAACCTTAACCTTTCAAAACTTTTCAAAACACAACAAACTTGATAAACTGAATTGTAACAATCCAACTACTTTGGCTTGTGCGCAATAACTAAAATATTAGTTCGCAAACTTGAAGCTTTTGCCCAAAAGGATTTTATTGTTTTAATTTGAAATTATAAGTAATCCTTTTCACTGGCCAGACTTGAGAAAGTATTCATTCATTATGAGAGACGATGATTGGATTAGTATATTTCACATGGTTTTTATATTTCATCGGTAAAGGGATCATTATATCACTTGATTAAAGCAATTGAAAATAAAATTCACTAATTCATTGTTGTGCTAGGATTTCATGTAGTTTCAACTTGAACATTGCCATCAATTTACTACTGTGTCCTAAATAAATTTCCACAGCTGATAATTACATATAATTGCATTTCTACCGCACATGAACCACTGGGAGCTTAAAATATTATGTTTTTTACAAAAAATAATGAAAAAACCATAAAAACCGGTTTTTTTCGGGCTGGTTTAAACCACTCGGTTTAAACCGAGCCAACCCTGATAAATATTGGATAGTAAGACATGTACATATCATATATAAATAATGGATTGTAAGACGTGTACATATCATATATAAATACTGAATAGTAAGACATGTACATATAATACATAAATATATGTACATGTCATCTGTTAAAGGTATCATCTGTTAGTGGTATCATCTGTTTAAGGTATCAAGCAGCCGTGAGAGAACCAGCTTGCCCGGTGTGGACCTGGAAGGCTTGAGGAAACCTAAACCGGACGTGTCCAAAGATAGTGTTGCCAGAGAAATGGTAGAAAAGGTCTCTCCCATTTCAGGTTGGCTTGTTGGATTCAGTAGTTGTGTGTGTCTTGTCGTTGAGCAGACTGATTGGTGTATTTTATCAATTTTCCTTTGCTATATGTCATATATAACAGTATATGTGTGTATAGTATATATACTCGTATATAATCATATATATACTCAATACACCATAGAAATCTTTGTTTTGTTTTCATATAGGATAATGCTTAGTAGTATGCTGTATTTGACAATGAGTTGAGTTGTTGTCCTCACTTGACAATTGATAGAGGTAAACTTTGAAGTTTTCTATATGAGCATATGTAATGAGGATAGTGTGTTAGGTGTATATCTACGTAATATTGTCAGCAAGAAATCACTCTTCTATCAATACTTCAATAGTCTTTCATTCATCAAAGAATGGTGGCATATCATGCGTTTGTTTGTCAAATAACTCAGAAATATTCCGCTTCACTAACTCAGCCACTTTTAGTTCCCAGGAAGTAACTTTGAGAAACAAGCCTGAAATTAAGCAACTGTCGGGAGCTAAACACGAACATTTTAATTCTTTATCTTTACTAATCTTTTTTACAGTTTCTTCAACCGCGTCTGCTGGCATACATACCACAGCAAACTCTGGAAACAGTTTTGGTGCTGAAGGTGATGCTTTCAGTTCTGGAGGTGGTACGTTCAGTTCTGGAGGTGGTACTTTCAGCTCCGAAGGTGCTACTTTCAGTTCCGGAGGTGGTACTTTCAGTTCTGGAGGCGCTACTTTTAATTCTGAAGGTGATGCTTTCAGTTCCGGAGGCGGTACTTTTAGATCTGGAGATGCTACTTTCAGCTCCGAAGGTGCCACTTTCAGTTCTGGTGGTGGTCCTTTCAGTTCTGGGGGTGGTACTTCCAGTTCTGGGGATGTTACTTCTAGCTCTAGTGGCAGCGCAGTCTATACCGGCGCATCAAGACAAGGTGAGCTGCTAGTGCTATATCTGTTACCCTAGTCATTTGTAGGTAACAGTGTCAAGTAAACCTGCTTGTGTCAGCTTCAATTGGACGTTGCGGTAGAGTGTCTAATACGCTCGGAAATTATTTTTCTCTTCATCTAATTCTCAGTTTACCCAATCTTAAATTCTTTCCAGTTTATATGAATCGCTAGATGAATCCCTGTCATTGCACGAGCAATAAAAACTAGAGTTGCCCCGATTTTAGTATCGGAATCGGTATCGGTGCCGATATGGGTGTCGATATGGGTGTCAAGTATCTAAATCGGTATCGGCCGATCTTTTCTTAAAAAATCTGAAACTTCAGATACTTTTTACTGATCAACTGTTTAGCAGAAAACGGTATTTTAGCCTGCTACACTGATAAAAATCATCAGTTGCAAGTTCCTTATTCTTACCTAATGAATTCCGGGCCTACCACACAATTTATTTCCTGTATATAGCCTGATCAACATAAACACAGCTGAGGAACATTTTTGCTTTAGTCAGGACGTAATCACAAAGTGTGGTATTTCCCAATTAATTCAGCAATAGGATTTGTTGCAGCTAATCACGAACAAGATAACAAAAATGGGAAACAAGAATGCAGTGTAATATTTCTATCTACTAGCATTACGAAAGTAATTTAAGCAGTCGATGCATAAAGTTATCTATCACTCTCTTGATACTGACGATACAATGTATCGTTTGTATCGTACAAAATACGGTAACCTCAATGGCTTATCAGTATTTACCCTGTCCTTCATCATCTGTGGCAAGTGAGTCCCTCTTCAGTACGACTGGCTACATTGATAGGGATAGAAGAAAGAGGCTTCTTACTGAGAGAATTAAATCACTAACGGTAATTAAAAGAAACATTGATTTGCTTTAAACTTGTACAGACGCAGCAGTTTGTTCAGCAATAGAAGAGAAACTTCATTATCACAGAGAGAGCTGTACCACTAACAATAATTACTATTATTAATTACAAATTACAAGATACATGAACTGCTTTGTTACTACATGCAAGGTATGTCAGTATGTGAATAGATATATCTTTTTTTCCATAAATACAAACAAATAAATACATTAATATTTATATTTTCTTTGCATTATATTTATATTTGCATAATAAAATGAACAATTATCTATGCAACAAAAAGATCTGAATCGGATTATTTTTCAATAAGAGTCAGTATATCGGATCGGTATCTGAATCGGCTGGTGAAATAGAATCGGGGCATCTCTAATAAAAACCTTTTTGCACATAAAATCAACACTTATTCATCATTCTAACTTTTAAATGAAGGTGTTTGTTTATTTCTGTGTGTGCTATAAGTTTAATTAAGTTTATGCTGTATCTATACATATATTTATAGCATTTTGGGGAAGTCTAGGCATATACAGTCAAACATGGATAACTCGAACTTCACGGGACCGAGCGAAAGTGTTCGAATTATCAGAGCGTTCAAGTTATCAGAGCACTGTCACAAGTCCATGTATTTACTTATTTATTAGTAGATACATGTACATATACAAACTATAATATAAATCAAAAGCACAAATGGCTTGTTTCAAATTAAATGCTTCTAATGTAAAGTTTAAAACGTTTTTATCAAAAAGTATAGAGATTTTTCTATCACTTGAGATTGGTTTGATGTTTGAGGTGATGTTATTGCCAGGACGTTTTTTAGATTGACATTGGCAAAACTTGATCGTTGTTGAAATGCTCAAAAGAAAAGACATCTTTTTTTTTTAGCGTTTTACCCACGATCAATTTTGCCGATTTTTCTTGAAGATTATGCCAAGATTACCTTACTTTACCTGAGATTCGTTAAGAGCAACACTCCGAGGCAGTTCAATTAAAAGTTTTACGAGGTTTTACGGTACATTGTATATCACTCACGCTTTTTGAATGGATACTTATTGAATGTACACACGTATTCTGTGTTTAGGTCAAACGATGAATAGTTTTTTTAGCTAAGACAACGTATAGGTTTAATTACAACAATTTTTAAGATGTTTTAAACATTCAACATTCCGACGTTGATTCAACACGGAATCAACGTCGGAAAACTATTCATCACGGGCTAGCCAGGTCACGCACTCAAGGATTTTCGCCACGCACATACAAAGCAAAAACAACATGCTGTTTTTGTTTTGTATGTGCGTGGTGAAAATCCTTGCGCGCACTTATAGGCAATTCATCATATAGCAGTATAAATCCAATTTCACCAAACCTTTAGAAAAGTCGTTGACAAAGATATTTTGCCGATGGTGGTAATAACGACGCTTATGAATTACGAAAAGATGAGGTTTACTTCTATGGCTTTGAATAAAGTGATTTTCTAAAGCGATAACAACCGTTTCGGTAGCCGTTGGGCAAAAAAACAGTTCGAATTAACAGTGTTGAGTTCGAGTTATCTATAGCAAATTTATTATTACGTGGGAACGGACCAAAGAAACCGGTCGAATTAACCATGTGTTCGAGCTATCCGTGGGCGAGTTATCCATGTTTGACTGTATTTTTCTTCTAGTAAAATTTTTCTTTTAGTAAATAAGTTGAAGCAAAGGTATTTGAACTAGTAAGCATTAAAGATTGGCATGCGCATAAGTGTGCTCACAATTAGTTCACAATTAATAAATAATAATAGTAAAGCCAGTTGGACACATTGGCTAATGGATAGCATGCTTGTCTGGTGAACTGGAAGTTCCGTGTTCAAATCCAGTGCAAAGCAGATTTTTTTGTTTCTGAAACTTTATTGTCATAACTGGACACACGAACGACAGATCAACAAACACTGAGATTTATATATATATATTCAAGTTATTCACCTTAAACTCAGAATTGACTTCTAAGATGATATACTGTATAATGCTTAGCGAGCAGGTTTCTTTGCACTTAACAATAGTATTGTAATGTTAACATTGCAAAGTAGAGTTGATGTTCGCCAATAATGTTGGTAAATTGCCTTATCGCTTAAAATGATTATTATAATAATAGTAGTAATAATGATGGAGATATATCCTCTTCACCAAGCATGACTGTCTCATCGTGGCTATACAGAGGTGGGCCAAAATAGGACTCCTGATTACGCAAATATTTTACCTGTATACAAAAATCGGTGTGACATGGCATGTAGTGAAGATTCCTATGAAGTATCTCCATCGCTTATGACAGGCCTTGCAGATAAATGGTAATTAGTGGCAGCAAGTTTCTAAAAATGTTCAGTGGCAGCAAGTTTTCAAAGGTGGTTAATGGCAGCAGGTGTAAAGCAGCAGCAGTTCAAATAGGTTTTTGTTGCGTCTATGCATCTGTCAGAAATAGTTTCCACATTTGCTGCTCGACTATTGCAGAGAGAAAAGAACTTGCCAACTCGTCTGTTACGAGTTCGTCTGGGAACTCCACAGTAGGAGTAAGCTCAGTGTCCAGACATGTAACCAGTGGCCATGATGATCATGGTAACTTTATGGAGCTCATTGAGGAGACGGGTAACTATTGTCATCAACCTGATGTTTCTATGGCTCCTTGCAAGCCCGTACATGTCTAAGAAGTCCCTGAATGTAATTGGTAGATAGCACACGATATTAAAAAAACATTTTACAGTAAAGGTTAACTGACAGCAGAAAATTTTATTGCATTACCAGCAACAGATATTATTACAGTTTGGCGTTTTAATAATATTTGTGTGTAATTTTAACCAAACACCAGGTTTTATTAACATTTTCAGGTTGTAAAATGGACAGAAAGATTTGAGACTTTTGCAAAATATTGACCAGAAACATCTGTGACGCTGTATAATTACGTTAAAATCATTCGTTTTTGGAACTACATTTTCTAAAAATTGTTCATTCAGAATTCTTCTTATGCATGAAGGCAGAGCATGGGTCGATGCATGAAGGCAGAGCATGGGTCGATGCATGAAGGCAGAGCATGGGTCGATGCATGAGGGCAGAGCATGGGTCGATGCATGAGGGCAGAGCATGGGTGGATGCATGAAGGCAGAGCATGGGTCGATGCATGAAGGCAGAGCATGGGTCGATGCATGAGGGCAGAGCATGGGTGGATGCATGAAGGCAGAGCATGGGTCGATGCATGAAGGCAGAGCATGGGTCGATAGCTTTTAAATTGATGACTTCAAAGAATAGCTAACTTTCATGGATAATTTTTTTCAATTTCTTATGTATTTGAAAGAAGCATTTCTTGCTAGTGCACTCTACAAGATGCATGCACAAGCCAATTGGTGTATTTTATAACCTCCAATCGAAAGTTAATGTGGGATAGAAAAATAGGCGCAGACTTCTTGGTATTGGTTAAATCTGCTTTGACTTTGCGTTATAATTATTTGCTGTGTTACGTAACCTTAATAATATAGCGTGGCAACTAGATGAGAGAAATGTATTCGAATGAGGGGCAACAGAAGCGCTCATATCTCATATTCACACTAATCCTTGGCATTGTGATTCATAAGTCTGTTTCGCCAAAAAATGACTGTCTTATGTTAGAGTTTGCATCGTGAGTGTTTTTGTTTCCGAACTGGCTTGTTGTTTTTATAACATCAGAATCATTGTTGTCAAATAATGCATCTCAACGTATATACCTTAAGTATGTAGACTTTAACCACTATATTATACTATATTATACTATATTATACATGTATATGCATATTTTTATCTACCACTTTCATAGTAGGGTATAAAATTTTTAACTGAATGATGATAAAGCAATATTCAATGATCATATAATATATTGATTATAGAATATTAGGGTTTTTATTACTGTTATGTTCCATACAACCAAAGCTTTAGTTTTTGCAAGACTTGCTGAAACTCTAGTTCAAAGCAGAAAGCATTCACTCATATTGTTATATCATTAGCGTGCGCAGACTCCGTCTGCATTTAATTTTCTTTGCATTTGTCATCAGTTCCAACTCCAAGCCTGCTATATACACTCACGCCTCGAGCTGGTCCAAACAGTCACAAGCTTTTGTTCTAAAAGATTCACTCAGATTTAAGTTCAAAACATAATGTATTATTGATTTTGTTATAATATTGGCCCTCAAAAATAAACAATCAACTAGTATGTCTAATACTTAAAAGAAAACAAAATATGATATGGCTATTTTAGTATGCATTTATAAACTTTTATTTAATGAATAAAAAAACACTTGAAAACTACTGCACTACATGTATCTAGCTTAGAGATAAGCAAAAGTGTCATGATTATGGAAAATATGTACTGTACTGTTATTAAGATTAAATTTATAAAAAATAATGTAAAATGATATTCGCCAATTACTGTGAATTTTATCATTTTTTCGGGTTTTTACCATTTTTGCTGGCTGGCAAAAATTAATTTTGTCCCGGCTCAAAAACAGCCCTGTTTTCAGATATCCTGAGTCGATAAGAAAGCAGACTTATTGAACCAGCTGGTGTAGTATAGCATCTGGGTTCTCTGTTCAACTAGCTGCTTTTTATGAACGTATAAAACTAGAAAAATGTAACTGCTTAATGACGTGCAAATGAATTAGACTTCCTTCAAAAACTGCCCAATCTTATGGCTACTTAAAATCACTGATGATCTGCGAGAAGGATTTTTAGCCATGAAAAAACAGTCAGTCAGTCCTCTTCAATGATTTCAGTTAAGCTGACCTTATAATCAGATATTTCATCCAATCATATTTAAGTTCAACTTCTAGAGCCAATCATGAGGCGCTTTTAACCTTTTGAATGTTTAAAACAATGTTAATTGTATTAAAATGAAGTCAACTTTCTATCTATTTGAATTTGTGGTATTTCGATGTAGAGTCAGCAGATGGTAGTAATAAAAAGGTTGTAAGGGAAAAGATTTTGACCTCCTTCAGTGGTGATGATGGAAAATCCCAGACTCAATTCCCCAGATTTTCAGACTACTTTGGTAAGTGGATAGCTTCATTGAACTCATTTTAATGCTCATACAAGTACATGTAGTTGTAACTTATACTCATACAAGTACATGTAGTTGTAACTTATACTCATACAAGTACATGTAGTTGTAACTAATACTCATACAAGTAGTTGTAACTTATACTCATACAAGTACATGTAGTTGTAACTAATACTCATACAAGTAGTTGTAACTTATACTCATACAAGTACATGTAGTTATAACTTATACTCATACAAGTACATGTAGTTGTAACTTATGCTTATACAAGTACATGTAGTTATAACTTATACTCATACAAGTACATGTAGTTGTAACTTATGCTTATACAAGTACATGTAGTTGAAACTAATACTCATACAAGTACATGTAGTTATAACTTATACTCATACAAGTACATGTAGTTGTAACTAATACTCATACAAGTACATGTAGTTGTAACTTATACTCATACAAGTACATGTAGTTGTAACTTACACTCATACAAGTAAATGTAGTTGTAACTAATACTCATACAGGTACATGTAGTTGTAACTTATACTCATACAAGTACATGTACTTATAACTTCGGTATTTGATGGTATGCTTTTTGATTTCTTGTTGACCTTCATAAAAATGTTCTGTTTGAAAGCCAAAGGAGAACCACCAAAAGGCCGGAATGCGAGGATGCAAACGTACGAAAACTCGTCCTATCATTCGAGAACTACTGCTGAGGAGGAAAGAAACAAAATTGAGCTTCCAGGAGATCCATTCATTAACAGGTAAGGCTGCCGGTGGTTGTCTGTTCATCATGTTTATTCTACTTGTCTGTTTCTTATACTTCGTGCCTATTATTCTTCTCTAAAATTTGTTTGCCCTTCAAACAGGTTAACTACATTCCTCAGCCAATTTTTGGCTGATAATTTTATGCTCATTTGATACAACATCAATTTTGAGCTAGAAAACTCATGATTTATAGTTTTCATCCGTCGGAAATCGTACATCTGAAGGCATAATTATTTTAGAATGCAAATTATACTCATTGATACTTTGAAGCTCAACCTTGTATACGCAAGCAAATTCGCTGACCCTAGATCGACATAAAACAACTTTTAATCGACTGTGAAAGCATGTAGAATTGCGCAACTTTCTTTTAACTGAATATCATTTGGAAGCACCCAGCTTGTAGAACACAATAAAAAACAACTGAAATATAGTAGTTTTTTCACGCGCTTTCAAAAATGGGATGTTATAGAGGTAATTTCAGAAATATAATGGCTAATGTACAGCGAGCCTGATAGAGTGTGTATATTTGTGATGTACAGCGAGCCTGATAGAGTGTGTATATTTGTTATGTACACTGAGTCTGATAGTGTGTATATTTGTTATGTACACTGAGTCTGATAGAGTGTGTATACTTGTTATGTACACTGAGTCTGATAGAGTGTATATTTGTTATGTACACTGAGCCTGATAGAGTGTGTATATTTGTGATGTACACTGAGTCTGATAGTGTGTATATCTGTTATGTACACTGAGTCTGATAGAGTGTGTATATTTATTATGTACACCGAGTCTGATAGAGTGTATATTTGTTATGTACACTGAGTCTGATAGAGTGTGTATATTTGTTATGTACACTGAGTCTGATAGAGTGTATATTTGTTATGTACACTGAGCCTGATAGAGTGTGTATATTTGTTATTTACACCGAGTCTGATAGTGTGTATATATTTGTTATGTACACTGAGTCTGATAGAGTGTGTATATTTGTTATGTACACTGAGTCTGATAGAGTGTATATTTGTTATGTACACTGAGCCTGATAGAGTGTGTATATTTGTTATGTACACCGAGTCTGATAGAGTGTATACTTGTTATGTACACTGAGTCTGATAGAGTGTGTATATTTGTTATGTACACTGAGTCTGATAGAGTGTATATTTGTTATGTACACTGAGTCTGATAGAGTGTGTATACTTGTTATGTACACTGAGTCTGATACAGTGTGTATATTTGTTATGTACACTGAGTCTGATAGAGTGTGTATTTGTTATGAATCGGAAAACAACTAGTTTTAGTTTAAAGCTCTTGTTGCTGAGAAGAAGAAACTGAACACGTATACCGAACAATGCGACACAACTTTCGTAATCCTATGTAAACCAGAAGTACGGAAAAACAGAGCAAACCACGAAGCTGAGTTTATTATCTTCGAGTTATTTCGGGCCCAGGCTTCATTGTGTTAAAGCTGTCATTGGTTGGGACTAGTCGTCACACTTCTTTGTACAGTATAACAGTTTCAATGTGTTAAAGCTGTCATTGGTTGGGACTAGTCGTCACACTTGTTTGTACAGTATAACAGTTTTAGTGTGTTAAAGCTCTCATTGGTTGGGACTACTCGTCACACTTCTTTGTACAATATAACAGTTTCAATGTGTTAAAGCTGTCATTGGTTGGGACTAGTCGTCACACTTGTTTGTACAGTATAACAGTTTCAATGTGTTAAAGCTCTCATTGGTTGGTACTACTCGTCACACTTATTTGTACAATATAACAGTTTTAGTGTGTTAAAGCTGTCATTGGTTGGTACTAGTCGTCACACTTGTTTGTACAATATAACAGTTTCAATGTGTTAAAGCTCTCATTGGTTGGTACTAGTCGTCACACTTGTTTGTACAATATAACAGTTTCAATGTGTTAAAGCTGTCATTGGTTGGCACTACTCGTCACACTTATTTGTACAATATAACAGTTTTAGTGTGTTAAAGCTGTCATTGGTTGGTACTAGTCGTCACACTTGTTTGTACAATATAACAGTTTCAATGTGTTAAAGCTCTCATTGGTTGGTACTAGTCGTCACACTTGTTTGTACAATATAACAGTTTCAATGTGTTAAAGCTGTCATTGGTTGGCACTAGTCATCACACTTGTTTGTACAGTATAACAGTTTTAGTGTGTTAAAGCTGTCATTGGTTGGTACTAGTCGTCACACTTGTTTGTACAATATAACAGTTTCAATGTGTTAAAGCTGTCATTGGTTGGCACTAGTCATCACACTTGTTTGTACAGTATAACAGTTTTAGTGTGTTAAAGCTGTCATTGGTTGGTACTAGTCGTCACACTTGTTTGTACAATATAACAGTTTCAATGTGTTAAAGCTCTCATTGGTTGGTACTAGTCGTCACACTTGTTTGTACAATATAACAGTTTCAATGTGTTAAAGCTGTCATTGGTTGGCACTAGTCATCACACTTGTTTGTACAGTGTAACAGTTTCAATGTGTTAAAGCTCTCATTGGTTGGTACTAGTCGTCACACTTGTTTGTACAATATAACAGTTTCAATGTGTTAAAGCTCTCATTGGTTGGTACTACTCGTCACACTTATTTGTACAATATAACAGTTTTAGTGTGTTAAAGCTGTCATTGGTTGGTACTAGTCGTCACACTTGTTTGTACAATATAACAGTTTCAATGTGTTAAAGCTCTCATTGGTTGGTACTAGTCGTCACACTTGTTTGTACAATATAACAGTTTCAATGTGTTAAAGCTGTCATTGGTTGGCACTAGTCATCACACTTGTTTGTACAGTATAACAGTTTTAGTGTGTTAAAGCTGTCATTGGTTGGTACTAGTCGTCACACTTGTTTGTACAATATAACAGTTTCAATGTGTTAAAGCTCTCATTGGTTGGTACTAGTCGTCACACTTGTTTGTACAATATAACAGTTTCAATGTGTTAAAGCTGTCATTGGTTGGCACTAGTCATCACACTTGTTTGTACAGTGTAACAGTTTCAATGTGTTAAAGCTCTCATTGGTTGGTACTAGTCGTCACACTTGTTTGTACAATATAACAGTTTCAATGTGTTAAAGCTGTCATTGGTTGGGACTAGTCGTCACACTTGTTTGTACAGTATAACAGTTTCAATGTGTTAAAGCTCTCATTGGTTGGTACTAGTCGTCACACTTGTTTGTACAATATAACAGTTTCAATGTGTTAAAGCTTTCATTGGTTGGTACTAGTCGTCACACTTGTTTGTACAATATAACAGTTTCAATGTGTTAAAGCTCTCATTGGTTGGTACTAGTCGTCACACTTGTTTGTACAATATAACAGTTTCAATGTGTTAAAGCTGTCATTGGTTGGCACTAGTCATCACACTTGTTTGTACAGTATAACAGTTTTAGTGTGTTAAAGCTGTCATTGGTTGGTACTAGTCGTCACACTTGTTTGTACAATATAACAGTTTCAATGTGTTAAAGCTCTCATTGGTTGGTACTAGTCGTCACACTTGTTTGTACAATATAACAGTTTCAATGTGTTAAAGCTGTCATTGGTTGGCACTAGTCATCACACTTGTTTGTACAGTGTAACAGTTTCAATGTGTTAAAGCTCTCATTGGTTGGTACTAGTCGTCACACTTGTTTGTACAATATAACAGTTTCAATGTGTTAAAGCTCTCATTGGTTGGGACTAGTCGTCACACTTGTTTGTACAATATAACAGTTTCAATGTGTTAAAGCTCTCATTGGTTGGTACTAGTCGTCACACTTGTTTGTACAGTATAACAGTTTCAATGTGTTAAAGCTCTCATTGGTTGGTACTAGTCGTCACACTTGTTTGTACAATATAACAGTTTCAATGTGTTAAAGCTCTCATTGGTTGGTACTAGTCGTCACACTTGTTTGTACAGTATAACAGTTTCAATGTGTTAAAGCTCTCATTGGTTGGTACTAGTCGTCACACTTGTTTGTACAGTATAACAGTTTCAATGTGTTAAAGCTCTCATTGGTTGGGACTAGTCGTCACACTTCTTTGTACAGTATAACAGTTTCAATGTGTTAAAGCTCTCATTGGTTGGTACTAGTCGTCACACTTCTTTGTACAGTATAACAGTTTCAATGTGTTAAAGCTCTCATTGGTTGGTACTAGTCGTCACACTTGTTTGTACAATATAACAGTTTTAGTGTGTTAAAGCTCTCATTGGTTGGTACTAGTCGTCACACTTCTTTGTACAGTATAACAGTTTCAATGTGTTAAAGCTCTCATTGGTTGGTACTAGTCGTCACACTTCTTTGTACAGTGTAACAGTTTCAATGTGTTAAAGCTCTCATTGGTTGGTACTAGTCGTCACACTTGTTTGTACAATATAACAGTTTCAATGTGTTAAAGCTGTCATTGGTTGGCACTAGTCATCACACTTGTTTGTACAGTATAACAGTTTTAGTGTGTTAAAGCTGTCATTGGTTGGGACTAATCGTCACACTTGTTTGTACAGTATAACAGTTTCAATTTGTTAAAGCTTTCATTGGTTGGGACTAGTCGTCACACTTATTTGTACAGTATAACAGTTTCAATGTGTTAAAGCTCTCATTGGTTGGTACTACTCGTCACACTTATTTGTACAGTATTACAGTTTCAATGTGTTAAAGCTGTCATTGGTTGGTACTAGTCGTCACACTTGTTTGTACAATATAACAATGTCATCTGACTATTGTAGACACATCGATGGACAAGTTTCACCGCATTTGGTTGTTGAAAGAAGCTCACTGGAATCAGAGGAGGATTTCGGGGCAGGCAGGAGTCCGAGGTCGATTATGAGGAAGGACTCCAGCTCTCAAGGCTACAACCGATCTATTAGCTTTGCTGAAGAAGCTGAAGTGGCTCAAGTTGTGTGAGTCATCCAATTTTATAATGTAAACAATATTATGCACTGTTTCAGTGTTCCACTCATGTTTACTTATCCATTCTGCTTTGGCATTTTCCTTTTTTCCTTCCCAACATCTTTTACCTACGCCAATCTCTCTCACGAATCGATTTATGACAGTTTATTTATGTCAAAGGATATATATATATATATATATATGTATATCCTTTGACAATCTCTCTCATAAATAATCATCCTTTGACAATCCTTTTGACATGCTTTGTCATGATTATCACACGATTGTCACCTTCCTTTGACAATCTCTCGTATATTATTTTCCTTTGACAATCTGTCTCTTGAACAATCTTCTTTATGTAAGCTGTCTCAAAAACCCATTTTGATGTTCATTTTTTTTGCATTTTACATACTTCTATTTTTTTAGTGCATTGCAAAACATCACAGGAGAAACTTAGAGCACATCATTTTTTATCCTCTAAATTCAACTTAGTTGGCAGCAAAACCTATTATCAAATATTGTCTGCACAGCTTAACTTTCGTCCATTTTTATTGTTTCCGTTAAAGGTTGTTTTGCAACACAATTCATATTACAGTTATTTGGTATCAAAAGGTTCACCATGTTTTACTCTGCTGTGTTGAAGGTGCAAAATATGTGGAAGTGTGATTACAAGCTCTTAAAAGCTAAAAAAGCGAACAGTTAATCGCAGCCATCAGGAAAACGCCGTAGTTTGGAATGTCTTTATTTCGATGACGTACTCAAACATTGTGGTTATTGTTTTGACACGTGTTGTTATCATGGGAACTTAAAGGCCAATAAAAGGCTCAATATAAAACGTCTCAAAGCACTAGTTGATGACAAACACTTCAGATTCTACCAGAAAGCCCTTCTCAAATGTAGATGCTCGCTACTTTACAGTTTTGTTTTAGCTTGGTCTAATTGTCTAGTCGTAATCTGATCATGTAACCCATACTTTCTGCCAAATGGCACGAACCATTTCTGCAGCATTTTTTGACTATCACAGGTGACCAACAGGCTCCTCATGTTTATCAGAGGATGATAAGCAGTCCTTCGAGCTAAGGTTAAATAATTAAACCATTTTTACGATAGGTTTTGAGATATCAGTTCTCAAAGTGACAGCATTACAATGATGATGAAATAGACAAATAAGAACAATAGACATGGCTTTATTGAATGCGTGAAGTATATTTGCACAGATATTTCGACGAATGAGGTTGCATGAAAGTGTAAACAGAAGCCATCGTGTTCAACTACGTCCCATTTGAGCCGTTTTGGAAGAGGATTCCAATCCATGGCGTTGTCATGATGATGATGATTAGCTGTTCGTTTTTGAGCTTTTAAGAGCTTGTAATCACATTTCCACATATTTTGCACCTACAACACAGCAGAGTAAAACATGGTGAACCTTTTGATACCAAATAACTGTAATGTGAATTTTGTTGCAAGTCAACCTTTAACTGTCTGCTTTTTCATCAGTTTCTTCATCTTTCATTTTACATTTTATTTCTGCTTTTTCAATGCTTGTCCCTGTTTTCTTCTGACAAAGTGAAGTTTGAAATAGTTTTACTCATTCCGTCATCCACTCACTTACTTCCGAAATTTTGTACCCATCTTTAGTTGAAACCTGTTCCTCCTACTTGTGATCAGCTCTCTGCACATTTTATCTTCTGGTTACCTTTTATGCGTGTTCACCTCTTATAGCGAAGAAGCTGTAGAGGTTGAGTCACCTCAAAGAAGAGAGATAGAAACACTGAGTGATGAAGAAGAGTCAGAAGTTAGTTTTGATGAAGGAACGTATGACGGGAGGCACGGGGACGTATCGTATCATTGCAAGCCTGAAAAAGTTATTTCTAAGGCCAGGAGTCATGAAGAGTGAGTCACTACATGAGCCTGTTTTTATGTTTTCCCGACAAGGCATAGTTTTTAACCCTTAAAATTGAAAACAGGACATTATTTTGAAAACATGCATAATTTTGAAAACATGCAAACATAATTTCTTCCACTAAAGCCATAAATTAAGTTGTGTGTGTTTTAGTGTGTGTTAATTAAGTAATGTTGTGCGCGCATCACTTTGCTAGTTACATTGGATAGTTAGAGTTGTTAGTCACAGTTAGTAGTTAGAGTTGTTAGTCACAGTTAGTAGTTAAAGTTGCTAGTCACAGTTGTTATAGTTGTTAATTACAGTGTGTAAACAGGTTTTACAGTATATGACAACATTTATTAACATTTTTTTGCCTAAATTTTAGGATAGATATAGATGTAGAACTGCAAGCTGCCTGCTCTATTGTTCAACAACATATAGAGAGTGGTGACTCAGCTCCTAACTCGAAGATGGTAAGTCCGTACCACCTTTAAACCGCTTGTCACTCTATTCGGTGCTAGTCAGTCACCTTTCAGTTCTTGTTCACATCTCACCATCTCATAAAATACTTTTCAGTTCTTGTTCATGTCTCACCATCTCACACAATATTTTTCAGTTCTTGTTCATGTCTCACCATCTCATATAATACCTTTTAGTTCTTGTTCATGTCTCACCATCTCACACAATACCTTTCAGTTCTTGTCCATGTCTCACCGTCTCACACAATACCTTTCAGTTCTTGTTCATGTCTCACCATCTCACACAATACCTTTCAGTTCTTGTTCATGTCTCACCATCTCACACAATACCTTTCAGTTCATGTTCATGTCTCACCATCTCATATAATCTCTCTCTCTCTATGCAATCCCTCTCTTTAGAGTAAGATGTCTGCTTGCTTTATTGATGTGTTTGGTGTGTTTTAAGATGGCTCCGTAGTCCGATCATTGCTCTGCATTGACGATTGCAATGTGGACATTGGTAATCATCATTCATCAAAGTATCAGATGAGCTAAGCCACACTTTTCGTGCTGCCCTGAGCTCTTCTCTGTGACGCATTTTTTCATTTTCAAGTATCTTCACCCCTTTATGAGTTAGAGTTCTCCATCCAGTTCTTCTCGTTGCATTCCATTCCCAGGTTTCACATCTGATGTGACGACGCTTCAAGCTATCTTTGAGACAGTTTTTATAGCGCTTTCTTTGTCCCCCTGTGACCTCTTCCCATTTTCTAGTTCTGCATACAGAATCTGTTTTGGTAGTCTGCAGTCTGGCATTCTAACCAAGTGTCCAGCCCAACGAAGTCTGTTCTTAACGATCATACTTTCGAGGCTGGACATCTTAGCTTGTTGATACACACTATTGTTAGTGCGTTTGTCAGACCATTTGATCATTAGTAGTTCTCTTATTTTCCTCATGTGATAGTTCTCCAGAACCTTGACGTCAGTGCTGTAAGTAGCCCACGTTTCTGAGGCATACAGTAGTGTGGGGACAATTACTGCCTTGTACACTTTTAGCTTGGTGTCGACTTGCAAGACTGGATTTTCAAACACTCTTTGTCTCAGTTTGCTGTATGCTATGCTAGCTCCTTGCAGTCTTCTCTCTATCTCCTTCCCTAGGTCGGCCTTGGAGGAGAGATTACTACCCAGGTATACAAAGTCATCTACAGGGTAAAGTGGTTCGCCTCCGGCAACAATGCGTGGAGTGACTGTTTTTTCCAGGTTTCGGCTGGTACAATACTTGAGTTTTCTTTGCATTCAGCTTGAGTCCAAGAGCCCTGTAAGCATTTTCAAAAGCTGCCATGACTTCTTGAAGATGTTCTTCTGTATGAGCCACGAGAGCATTGTCATCAGCATATTGGAGCTCAAGAACACTTTGTTTCGAAGTTAGAGTTTTAGCCCGAAGTCTCTGCAGGTTGAACAGATCGCCTATTTGATAGTTCAATGTGATACCTTCAGAGAGTTCTTGTTTCACAAGGTGCAGTACAGCACACAAGTAGATAGAAAACAGCGTTGGCGCAATCACGCAGCCTTGTTTCACCCCAGTTTTTACTCCAAAAGGATCCGTTTGTTGGCCATCCACCAAAACTGATGTGTTCATCTCATCATGCAGAAGCTGCTCAATAGCCACAAATTTGGGAGGGCAGCCGATTTTCTCAAGTACTTTGTATAGAGATTGTCTGTCAACAGTGTCGAAAGCCTTGGTAAGGTCTATGAAGGCCATGTAAAGGTCTTTGTTCTGTTCTCGGCATTTTTCCTGGATCTGTCTAGCAGCAAATATCATACCTACTGTACCCCTGCCAGGCCTAAAACCACACTGCGTCTCTGGAAGAATTTTTTCCGCAACATTGGAGAGTCTATAGGACAGAATTCTAGCTAGAATCTTCCCCGTTATTGACAAGAGGGATATCCCCCTGTAGTTCCCACACATCGTCCTATCTCCTTTTTTGAAGATGGTAACAATAAGTGCATCACGTAATTCATCAGGTATTTTCTCAGTTGTCCATACAAGTGTAAAAAGGCAGTGCAGTTTCTTGGTAAGTTTAGTTCCACCATGCTTGAAAACTTCTGCAGGTATTCCATCAGCGCCAGCAGCCTTCCCACTCTTCATTGCTCGAATGGCGGATTTCGTCTCGACTAGTGTTGGCTCTTCTCCTAGCTGCAGATGGGTTGGCAGCTGTGGGACTTTCTGCAGGACTGGATCAGCTACAGTGGATGTTTGGTTCAAAAGATTTGAAAAGTGTTCTTTCCAGCAATCTCTGATGGCATCTTTGTCTTTATGGAGCACACCATTCTTGTCTCGAACAGGTACAGAGCCATGTGACAGAGGACCATACAGTTTTCGTGTTTCTGCAAAGAAATTCCTTGTCTTATTCTGATCCGCCAAGCTCTGAAGCTCCTCTGGTTTTTGTGTCTACCATTCATTCTGCATCCTTTGAACTCGTCGCTGCACATCTGTTCGTATGCTGTGGTATGCCTTCTGTTTCTCCTTGTTTCTAAGATCGTTTTGCCAGGCTGCAAATTTAGATCGTTTTTTATTTATAAGTTGTTCTATTTCTAGGTCATTCTCATCAAACCAGTCTTGGTGGTGCCTTTTCTCTTTGCCTAATACCTCCTCGCATATCTCAGTGATACAGCTCTTTAGATTTGTCCAAGTCGAGTTGACATTTTGGTCATAGATTTCAGCTGATAGTCTCTCATTGATTTTTGTTTGAAAGTCTTTTTTCACATCCGGTTTATTGAATAGATTCACGTTGTACTTTGGCCTTGCTGTCCGTTTAGCTCTTCTCTGTTTGGGCTGTAGAGTGAAACTCAGCAGAGTTTTCACCAATCTGTGATCCGTCCAGCAGCTATCTGTTGAGTTGATCGCTTTGGTTACTCTTACATCTGCCAAGTCCCGCTGTTTGGTAATTATATAGTCTATCAAGTGCCATATAATACCTTTCAGTTCTTGTTCATGTCTCAACATCTCACACAAAACCTTTCAGTTCTTGTTCATGTCTCACCATCTCACGCAATATCTTTCAGTTCTTGTTCATGTCTCACCATCTCACACAATACATTTCAGTTCTTGTTCATGTCTCACCATCTCACACAATACCTTTCAGTTCTTGTTCATGTCTCACCATCTCACACAATACCTTTCAGTTCTTGTTCATGTCTCACCATCTCACACAATACCTTTCAGTTCATGTTCATGTCTCACCATCTCACACAATACCTTTCAGTTCTTTTTCATGTCTCACCACTTCATATAATACCTTTCAGTTCTTGTTCATGTCTCACCACCTCATATAATACCTTTCAGTTCTTGTTCTTGTCTCACCATTTCACACAATACCTTTCAGTTCTTGTTCATGTCTCACCATCTCACACAATATCTTTCAGTTCTTGTTCATGCCTCACCATCTCATACAATACCTTTCAGTTCTTGTTCATGCCTCACCATCTCATACAGTACCTTTCAGTTCTTGTTCATGTTTCACCATCTCACACAATACCTTTCAGTTCATGTTCATGTCTCACCATCTCACACAATACCTTTCAGTTCTTGTTTATGTCTCACCATTTCACACAATACTTTTCAGTTCTTGTTCATGTCTCACCATCTCACACAATACCTTTCAGTTCTTGTTCATGTCTCACCATCTCACACAATACCTTTCAGTTCTTGTTCATGTCTCACCGTCTCAGACAATACTTTTCAGTTCTTGTTCATGTCTCACCATCTCACACAATACCTTTCAGTTCTTGTTCATGTCTCACCATCTCATACACTACCTTTCAGCCCTTGTTCATTTCTCAATATCTCATACAATGCACTTCATCGTTCTCATGTACTTTGTTAGTATTTAAAAAACTGTATGAATATCATGTTCCTGTACAGTGTCTAAGAGATGCCTGCGCTTTTTGCAGACATCTGCCCTAAGTGTGATACAACAAGACTGGTTTAAAGTGGCTTCAGGACAGCAGGCTAGTGTGAGAGAGGTTGATGGATACATGGCATGTTTCGAGGATTTCTCTACCGAACTCTTGGAACATATCATCAACATGGCTGATGGAAATGTAGGTTTGAAAATTAGTCAAGTTTCTACTATACGTCATATGCTATCATTAACTTGTTGACTTATTATGTTGGTTAGCTGCTACTACTATGAACTATCTGCTACTAACTGCTACTATAATCTTGTGTCATATGCAGTGCAACCTGCCCTCCCTTCGCGCACCCTTCAGTTGTGTGATAAACAAGACTACCAGTTTATTGCTCAATATCACTCTGTATAATTATGTCATTGTAGGGTAACACAGTGCTTCACTACGCAGTTTCCCATTGCAACTTCCCTATTGTGAGTCTGATAGTTGAGACTGGAGTAGCAGATGTAAACTTGCAGAACAAGGCAGGATATACACCCATAATGCTCGCTGCACTTTCGGAAGTCAATACCGACAGCGATCGTGCTGTCATTCAGCAGTTACTGAGCAAGGGAAATGTTAACCTCACAGCCTCCCAGGTTTCTATGATAAACTTTTTAGCGTGCTTAATTTTTAGTTGTTGCTGTCGGGCTTTGCATTCAGCTCTCTTCACTGAATGTTGATATGGTAGGCGCTCCTACAACATAAATAATCCACTCCAGGAAAGTTTACGTTAGAGGGAATTTACGTTATGCGAATGTTAAAATACATATTAATTGCCTAATCCACTCCAAGATATTTTCAAACTCACTTCTTTGGCCATACAAAAAGAAAAAACTTGATTTAACTATTTCAATTCGTGGGCTGTACCATAACTGCAGTACTATTGGTTTGCATCGACAACTTTTCTCTTCTTTACGATCGATCTCACTGGTCATCGCAACACCGCAATCACTGGTGACCATGATTGCGATGATTTTACAATAAGTTGATGGCGACTGCACATTTTTGACGTACATCTACAGCGATTGGCTTGTTTTTTTAAACCCTAATGTTTATTCTGCTAAGTAAACTAATAACAAGTATTTTATACACCTTGAATAAAGCAAAACAGCAAAATCTTTTTACAATGAAAAGTGGTTCTACCTGTTCGTCGTTGATCTGTATCCAGGGGTCAAGGTTAGGATAAAAAAGAACTTTCGATGATACTCCAACTCGTGACATTCAGATTTGTAGACCGGCGCTGTAACATCTGCACCACTCGATCGCTTTTGTATTTATAAACAATTGCACAGCTATCCTATTCTCAGTTTTGTCAACACATTTGACTATCTGTTACGACGAACTAGAATTGTATCGCAAAAATTGTATATGAAATTGGTATAACGCTATACGCGCGTCATTTTTGCTTCCGCGTTTTCGACGAGATAGACTAACATTAAAATCGAATTAGAGAACTTGCCTGACTTGACACTTTTTTACGTAGTAGAAAGCAAAATTTCACATAAATTTTTTACGTTATCTAGAATTTATCTTATAGGAGGTATACGTTATAAGAGCGTTTACTGTATACTTATTTTGAAATACAGTAAATTTCAGTAAATTATTTTTGGTCAGTTTCAATAAGTAGTTTTTAAAAAATTTTAATGTTCACAGAGAGAAAAGATTTTTAAAAGATTTTTGTGTGCAAATAAATTGTTAGTTTTTGTTTACTTCTAAGACTAAAAATAGTTGACAAAACTTCTTGTTCAACCTTTACATGGCCGCTGACCATGTTAAGGTCAGTTTAAAACATGATGAATGTAAATTCAAATTTTTCAACTAATTATCTTTTTTGTAGCGTTTTTCTATATTTCATGCAGTTCTTTTGGAAAGATAGTTGGTTATTATTAGAATTAACAGATTCTCCACAACTTTCAGTTGCACAACTTTTCAATTACTTAATCATTCTGAGCTGGCTAGCGCTTCTTGAAACTTAAAATTAGCACTTAACTGTCTTAGCAACAAGTTTTTCATTCTATTTCAACAACTCTCAGATACTTAGATACTTGGAACGCCGAAAGAAGTTTGTTCATTAAGACCACCTAGCGTGATGAAACTAAACTGGTGCCTTGGAGCTTACCTTTGTGAAAAAAAAAAAAAAATGAAAGAACAAATGATATATCTAAAGCTTATCGATTTTATTTTGAGCTAAATTGATTGCTTGCTTTCCATGAGAATAGTCGGCTAAAATCTAAATTGCTAATCTTATTGTCTACAAATAGACCTCTTAAAACATTCTCAAGCTAAAACTTTCGTCTTTTTAAGAAAAAATCCTATTAAGATTTGAATAGATGCCGATCTTCTGCGGAAATAATCCACCAAAATGTTAAATTGTAGTTTAATTTAGAAAATGGTTTACGCCGCAGGATGTTGCTGGGTTTGTATGACATCGATTTACCCAATGGAACTCTCCTATATAACACAGTTTTCTTAGCTCTTTTTAATTTGATAATTATTTACTTGAATGTTTAATTGCTTCTGCAATTGCTACACAATCTCACATCAATGTCGGTAGTCATCAATTTCGATTGTTCTATTCATTACAATTAGACTTATCAATGAGCAAACAGCTCGATGTAATTTGGTCAGTTTGTGGACAGTTACAAATCAAACATTGTTACTATTACAAGCAGGAGGAAAAGTACTAAAATTCAGGAGTTTGTTAAAAATAAAGAATGCGAGAGCTCGATATTAGATTGATTCTGTTTATATATTAATAATTTAATACCAATATTATATATCCATATTATCTGCTTCAGAATGCAGCTGTCTTACCTTTCTTCTGTTCACTCGGCATCTCATGCTTGTCATACATTTCTAGTAGTAATTCTCTAGTAGTAATTCTCACTCAATCAGTTGTTCTGCAATTGAAAGTATTAAAGCTTGCTTATAACAAGAATAGAATTTCAAACCACGAATTTAACCACCTAAACTTTCAGCAAGGTTTCATTAATTTTAGCTCCATGTATTTGGTGGAATAGCGATTTCAGTTGTAATGAACTCTTGTTCAGGTGTTATATAATGAATTACATCCTTGCCATTGCCATATATTCCACTACAGTATTTATCTTACATGTTATATCGTATGTTTCCAGTCTGCTTCCACATCAGTACAGGTCAGTTTTTGAAGTGTCGGTTTGTCTGATGAACATCATTGAGCTATTATCCTCGCTATGCGCTATGGACCTGAGTCTAATATGCGCTATGGACCTGAGTCCAATAATATGACTTACACAACATGTTTGTCTTGCTGTGATAAACATTAAACAAAACTTTCTTATTTTTGAAACTGATAAGATTATTGGATTAATTTTTAAGAAAATCTATTTGCTGTCTATATTGTTGCTTTGATTGAGTTTTCTGTCTTCAACTCTCAGTGTCCAACACTAGTTTTAGGTTTCCGTTGAACTATTAAAGGTTGAGCGCTGTGTGTGTAGTGTTGGAGGGAAGCGCTGGTGGGCAAGCTGATGCGTGAGCTTGTCTATTGTATCGGTTCACCCTTGAGCAGAAGAGGCTAGTACCTGAAGTTACTGTGTGAGAGGAAGAGGCTAGTACCTGAAGTTACTGTGTGAGAGGAAGAGCTAGTACCTCAAGCTAATTCGTAAGAGGGAGGGGCAAGTACCTCAGACTAATGCGTAAGAGGGAGGGGCAAGTACCTCAGACTAATGTGTGAGAGGGAGAGCTAGTACCTCAGACTAATGTGTGAGAGGGGCAAGTACCTCAAGTTAATGTGTGAGAGGGAGAGCTAGTACCTCAAGCTAATGCGTAAGAGGGAGGGGCAAGTACCTCAGACTAATGCGTAAGAGGGAGGGGCAAGTACCTCAGACTAATGCGTAAGAGGGAGGGGCAAGTACCTCAGACTAATGTGTGAGAGGGAGAGCTAGTACCTCAGACTAATGTGTGAGAGGGGCAAGTACCTCAAGCTAATGCGTAAGAGGGAGGGGCAAGTACCTCAGACTAATGCGTAAGAGGGAGGGGCAAGTACCTCAGACTAATGCGTAAGAGGGAGGGGCAAGTACCTCAGACTAATGCGTAAGAGGGAGGGGCAAGTACCTCAAGCTAATGCGTAAGAGGGAGAGCTAGTACCTCAGACTAATGTGTGAGAGGGAGAGCTAGTACCTCAGACTAATGTGTGAGAGGGGCAAGTACCTCAAGCTAATGCGTAAGAGGGAGGGGCAAGTACCTCAAGCTAATGCGTAAGAGGGAGAGCTAGTACCTCAGACTAATGTGTGAGAGGGAGGGGCAAGTACCTCAAGTTAATGCGTAAGAGGGAGAGCTAGTACCTCAGACTAATGTGTGAGAGGGAGGGGCAAGTACCTCAAGCTAATTCGTAAGAGGGAGGGGCAAGTACCTCAAGCTAATTCGTAAGAGGGAGGGGCAAGTACCTCAGACTAATGCGTAAGAGGGAGGGGCAAGTACCTCAGACTAATGTGTGAGAGGGAGAGCTAGTACCTCAGACTAATGTGTGAGAGGGGCAAGTACCTCAAGTTAATGTGTGAGAGGGAGAGCTAGTACCTCAAGCTAATGCGTAAGAGGGAGAGCTAGTACCTCAGACTAATGTGTGAGAGGGAGGGGCAAGTACCTCAAGTTAATGTGTGAGAGGGGCAAGTACCTCAAGCTAATGCGTAAGAGGGAGGGGCAAGTACCTCAGACTAATGTGTGAGAGGGAGAGCTAGTACCTCAGACTAATGTGTGAGAGGGGCAAGTACCTCAAGCTAATGCGTAAGAGGGAGGGGCAAGTACCTCAGACTAATGCGTAAGAGGGAGGGGCAAGTACCTCAGACTAATGCGTAAGAGGGAGGGGCAAGTACCTCAGACTAATGCGTAAGAGGGAGGGGCAAGTACCTCAAGCTAATGCGTAAGAGGGAGGGGCAAGTACCTCAAGCTAATGCGTAAGAGGGAGAGCTAGTACCTCAGACTAATGTGTGAGAGGGAGGGGCAAGTACCTCAAGTTAATGCGTAAGAGGGAGAGCTAGTACCTCAGACTAATGCGTAAGAGGGAGGGGCAAGTACCTCAAGTTAATGTGTGAGAGGGAGTGAGAGGCTAGTGGCTGAAGACAACGTGTGAAAGAAATGGCAAGCTTTTGAAGCTATTATGAGATATAGGTAAATGGAACAAGCTCTAGCTGTCGTGGTGCGATATTTTAGGCTGGCCAGACTGCCCTCATGCTCGCTGTCTCACACGCCAGGCTTGAGATGGTCCAGCTGCTGCTCGAGTCTGGTGCTGACATCAACTTGCAAGATGAGGATGGCTCAACCGCACTTATGTGTGCCACCGAGCATGGTCACGTCGACATTGTAAAAACTCTTCTGACACATCCTGACATCGATCTTGATTTTAAAGACAGCGTGAGTTGATTGGCTTGCCACTAATGTTCTGTACTATCTGACAACTATTCTTCGCTCTTGTTCAGTCAGCTCACCGTTATAGAATTCCTCATCATTGCTTTTGCCTCTTGTATAACATTGAAACTACATCTCTATCAGCCGAGTTCCTTCTGCCAGCCTTAAATAATCAATGTCCAACATCTTCATAGTTGGTTGAATCTATATAAATCTCAGAGTTTGTAGTCTGTCTGTTCAGTTATAGAAATAATTATAGCTATTACAATCTTGTAATGAAAAGCTCACTTCTTGCTGGATTTGAACACTCAAAGATTGCAACCATAAATTTGTAAACCAATCATTTAACCACAAGTCTACGAAGTTCTTACGATTCTATTGCTCTTACTATATACTCTTTTCCCGATTTCACACACGAAATAACGTAGTAATTGATACATTGCGCCCATGAGTTACGATGCCCCTGTTATAAAATATTTTTCGCCGAACTCTATGAAACACAATGCTTCTTCGCAAACAGATAAATGATAAAATTTTAGTCTAAAGTTTTGTAAAATACATACTAAAACTGCTCTCAAGTATGTGTTTAGTAAGTTAAATTCATTTAAGTTAAGTCCAGTGTTTATGTTACGCGTCTGTCTCGAAGGTAAGAACTTCCCACCGTAAGTACCGCACATAGTACATTGTAATGTTACAATTTCTTGCAGATCATAACTACTAAATACACTAAAGTTATTGTAGGTAACTATAGCAACTATGGTTAACACATCATTTTGTTACTCAATATTGATGATGATGATTTTTACCTGGAGGTGTTTGCATTAGATAATTAATACGGGTTTCTATACCACTCTATACGATACTTTGGCCGTGTGATGCCAACACTGAAATGAATTAAAATCATATCATCGCATACCAAATAATTTTTCACCATAGTCGTAACAAACCAGACTATATTTAGCCATTACTTGCTAATAATTTCACATTTACATTTAAATACCTTTACAGTTTTATTTCTTTTTACTAATTTATATCAACAAAACACTTCCTTCGTGGTATGAAATTTAAAAGTTGGTTGTTTGAAAAGTTTGAAAACTTTTACAGCTGCTTTATTTTTTCTCTTAATTCATTTGAACTGCACACAAAAAAACACTTTTCTCATGATATGAGGTTTAAAAGATAGAATGGTCAATGTTGTATTTGTTAAATAAAACTAAAATTTTTGTCCAAAGACTGTTTTATTACCCAACCAACACTAGGCATTCATCTAGTTAATTCATAAAGATTTGGACAGCTTTTACCACCGTATATGCATAACTGGAGTAACTTTCTGTAGGATGGTAGCACAGCACTAGAGATTGCACTCGAGAATTCACAGAAGGAGATTGGGATGCTCCTCTATGCTAAAGACCAGACTAACAAGGCGAACTCAATGGCTGTTATTAAAAAACGAACTACTAGAATTCCTGGCTCTTCGAGTAGAGGAGGCCAGAAATCATCTTCTAGGTTTGTTAATCCAAATCTGCATTTTGTCAGTCTCTATACATGCATTCTGATAGTGAATGTATAATTCTGCAATTAATATTGAAGTCAACCCACTGCCAGTCATTCAAGCCACTGCTGATAATTTTTGGCAACATCAGGAATGCTGTCATAAACAGTGTGTGTTCTTTATAAATTATTTTATAGACTGGCATGACATGGCTCCTTTAATGTGAAACATTCACTTCAGTTGGCACTACATTTTGTTTTTAGCAGCGCTTTTGGTGTGAGAACACGTGTTATCGATATTTTTGGATATTTCAGTGTTTGGAGTCACGTGTCACTTTTTATTTTAGCGAGGAACTTGTCAATATGACCGAAGACAAAACAGAGATTTGGAGAAAGTTAGGACTTGTGGGATGAATAGCCTAGCATTTTTATAAATTCAATTTACCTTCTTATTTACTTAACTCTTTGTGATGTAGTAAAATGACCCCAACCATTTTTAACCTATTATTATCAACTGCACACATGAATAACACAGGGTGCTTCACTACTATCTCTGAAGCGCACCTCATTTAACATACTTCGTAGATGTTAAGCTATATTCTTTGGTTTGAGCACCCACCTTTTTTATGATTTTAGAGAGGTCACGGTGACAAGGAGACGGTATTAGTTCAGACACACATTATTTTCGCTGGTTCTTCAGACTGAGAGAAGTCAACTAATCACTTATTTATCTTCAAATATTCGTTCGCTTTCTTTGTTGACAGTAACATATTTTAGTTGCACACTGCCAGAGATGTGAGCTAGTGCACTGGACAGCATTAATTAATTCTAAGTTATTTGATAATGATGGCCACCATTTTCTCCACTAGTAAAGGTGGTAAGTTAAAAAGATGACTGGTATATTCTCATCATGTATTGTAGTTTGCGGCTTGCCAGTTTGAGCAAGGTGTTAGTGAGCAAGCTTTTTTAGCCTCCATGTTAAACAGTAGTTAAGGAGTCATACTCTTCGCTAGTTTTAATATTAGAACTTCAGTCCCTCACTACTGTTATACCAGCTCCTTATTCACTACAGCGCACTTATTTTTATAACACTAATATTTTGTACTTTACTAAATGCTGGCTTATTATTCCTACAACGCTTTATGGTGTAGCTAAAAGGTAAGAGGTTGTATCTCTACATATAATATTTTATGAGTATTGTTGTTGATATTGTTATCTACACACTCCATATTCCATGTCACAGTTCTTGTAATGTTCTTATTTTGTATTCATCAAATAAAGCATTAACTAAAAAGAGACAATATAATAGTATTCTTAAACTAATTTCTATGTACTACGCACTAGCATTGTCTTCTAGTGTGGCTCTTTTGTATGGTGTTTTGGTTTTTTATATATTAATCACAATTACAACTTTATATTTGAATAAATTTGGAAATTTGTATTTGCTAGTTATTCATCAGCCTGTCTTGAAGTAAAAATTGTTTTTAATCTCGCTTAATTCATCACCACATCATTGCTATACTAATTATAGCCATTTTAGTGTAACACACTTAATTCATCACCACATCATTGCTATACTAATTATAGCCATTTTAGTGTAACACACTTAATTCATCACCACATCATTGCTATACTAATTATAGCCATTTTAGTGCGACACACTTAATTCATCACCACATCATTGCTATACTAATTATAGCCATTTTAGTGCGACACACTTAATTCATCACCACATCATTGCTATACTAATTATAGCCATTTTAGTGTAACACACTTAATTCATCACCACATCATTGCTATACTAATTATAGCCATTTTAGTGCGACACACTTAATTCATCACCACATCATTGCTAGGTCAGGTATAATTGCAGTGGCTCACAACCTGGTCAGTTTCTGGGTCGTTTTGTGGAGGTGGAGTTTAATCCGGAAATGCAAATGTTTTGTCGGCACTAAGCGACGAGGTTTTAAGCAAGTGCCAATGTTTAGTCGGTTAGAAATTTAGTCTGTAATCTTTTTATTTTTTGTAACAAAATAAAGCATAAACATCGTTTTAGGCAAATCTTTAATCAAAACTGTGGTGCCAGAGATCGGGTTGATTACGGGCACAAAACTCTACGTTTTGTCGCGTTAAGACGAAATAGTAACATGCTCACGAAACGGAAAAAAATCTCAAAAATACATCATTAATTATTCTGTATTCGTTTATACAGTGCGTATGAAAAATATCTTACATACGTTGTAATATGATTGCACTTGCATGTATGTAACGCGGTATTACATAAGTTATTGAATATTTGTGATTATGTTCTAACCAAATAAAATGCACATTGAAACAATTGTCTACTTTGCTACCATTCTGAGAGCTAAAGAAGATTCTATTTCATTTCAGTGTAACTATTTATGTTAGCGTATCGTAAGACAAAGATTGTAAAAAGGCAACAGAAGACATTAGTCTATCGTATCTTTACTGCAAACACCGACTTCTCCAACAACTAACTTTATTTAGATTTTGAACATGACCGCACTTTGTAGGTATTCCTTTGTCAATTTGCTTATATATTTATTATTTATGTACAGCATTGTGTAACCAAAAAAATTTTCTTGATTTGTTGGGCAAAAAATATTTTCTTACTGTTGGCAAGATGATGTATTTTCTTGCTCCAATATAAATAATGCATGTGGCAATTGTTGTGCATCATTGTTAGCAGCTTTCCCGTTACCTCCACAAGCACAATGTAGCCAATTCTGGAAAATCAGAGGGCAGCACACAAAACCTTTAGCATGATGTATATCTATTGGCATTGCTGTCGTTATACAGCATACATTGTTTGAAAAGTCGATGCGCAATGACAAAATGTCTGATGATGGACCACTGGAACAATCATAGGAAGTAGGTTGTTTCAGTTATCGGACAAATCTATCATGATAAATTGTTAAGTTTAATAATTTTACTTTATTTGATTTAAAAAGAAAATGTTGCACATAACTTAATAACTACCACATCAGCACCAAAGCCATAAAAGGCCTTCAACAAGCACAAATGAGAACAGAATAGCACAGTAGAAAAGGGCCACATATACTACATGTAGATATGTGAAAATAAGTGAATATAAGTCTGGGTTATTTAAAAAAAAATCAGTGATGAAAGTCTTGAATGTTGTATGTATGCAGGTATGTTTTAATTTGATCAATATATTCACTCAAAATTGAGCACCGTTTTTGCAAAGTTTTTGCATATAAAAGTATTCCTATCTAGAACAAGTTTGTTTTCTATGGCTGCAGATGAACTGGCAATGAGGTGGAGGGCACGCCAGATGCCCTCTGGCGTGCCCTCCCTTCATTGCCAGTTCACCCACAGCTATAGGGAACAAACTTGTTCTATGCCTATCTAGATATGGCATGTACATGTATTATAAAGCCTCAGGACTCAGGAAGCATTTTTGCTCTGTCATTTCTTACTCCCTGCAAACTCCTCTTGGAGATCCTTGATCTAAAATAAAAACAATCATAGCATGTGTATTTACATCCCCTTGAACTTGTAAAGTACTGTGAATGCAGTATTTAAGTGGCATTGTTTTGAGGCGATTTTTGACTTTGACAGGAATATTATTTGTTAATTTAATGAAGTAGATTGGAAATTTACATTGGACATTGTGATTAGCTGGAAGGTAATTTGGCGATCTCAAAGAACCGGGCAAATCTGCTTTTGCTAGTTCCTGACTTTATTACTGTTTATACAATAGTTTTATTTCACAATTATTTCCTTGTTTCATATATCTTCTCCGATCCTACACTGCTCAACCGACTTAGCCCATAGAGTTGACTTGTAGAAGACAACAACGACATTAGTTCAAGTACTCAGTCAACGAATCGGATGGTGTTGTGGCACCTTGTTATCAACTTCTCAAAGAGTTGATAACAACTCCAGAAATGCTCCCAAATCCCGATTAGAGATTTGCAAATCACATCAAATCACCAATCATGAGATTGGCATCAAAGCACCATAAAAATGGATTACCCAGCTTGTAAATTAAATCAAATTAAAACCATCAATTACATAGTGGATGATGGTTTTAATTTCATTTTTTTTCAAAGCTGAGTCGTCACCCTTCTAAGTGATTTGATTTGGAGCAAAACGCATGCAAGCGATTTGATATGCTTTAAAAATCTGGAATCAGAGATTTGGGAGCATCGCTGCACAACTCTCTCCAATTCAGACACTGAGCACTTACACTAAAATGACACGAAAGCATCATGCAACAGGGTTCTAATTTTAAAACTGAGATACTGAATATTACTCACCGGACTGTTAGGTATGAAAGTAACATCAGGTGTCTCAGTTACATCTATAATGTTGTCGCTTGTGGCGTTTTATAGATGCTCCCAACATCTATGGAAGCTCGCATAGCCTCTGCTCTTACTCCTACTCGTCCTGAGCAAGCACTGCGTTTCCTCCTTATCTTGAGCTATAATCAGAATGCTTGAGGCATTGAACGTTTGACTGGGTGTGAACAGGCAACTTAACAAATATCGCAGTTGGCAGCAAATAATTTGTTTCTAAAACCTAATCCTGCCTACACAAGGAGTTCTTCTGCATTATCCTACTATAACTTCATGTTTTTTTAGCTACTAATCTAGGGTTATAAAGGGCTTGAAGATCCGCCTACCAATGAAATTCCACATTTAACCATAATTAATATTGCACAATTTGCCTAAAATTTTATTGCTGGTTATGTGAGTGAGTACCTTCGTGTTACTATCAGACGTATGTATTGTCTTGAGGATGCGGTCTCTTTGTTGGATTCTGTGACTGAAAATATAAACAATACGTAAATTAGGTATATCGACACCATGTGACAACATATATGAATTTATGAACATGTATAGCATATTTATATGGCGCCTTACAGTGCCTCGTGTTGCGTGTTCGCAACTCGAGTTGTACAACTCGAGTTGTACAACTCGAGTTGCCGTGTTGTACAACTCAGCCTGGGTTTTTGATGAACTTGAGTTGTGTTACACAAGACTAACACAGGTTCGTAAAAAAACAAAGTTAGTAATTGGGGTGTCTCACTTACAGAAATTTAATAATAATAATTTAAATATGTATACACATTTAAATTATATATATAGGCGATATTTGCGCATATTTGTTTTTATAAATATAACGAGACAAAAACAATTGTGGAATGTAAGAAGCAAACTAAAACACAATCTATGTGGGAGCTGGGCCACTTCTTTTTCAAATGAAAAAAGAGTTATCTCTCTTGAACTTGACAAAAAACTGAATGAACACCGAAAATAAACAAACATAGAAATTATGTCAACGACGTTTACTGGTGCACCAAAAAAATTCCATATAAAAATATACCGTAGCTAGAGAAAATGAAATGGTGAGATGTTCTCAAGCCGAGTTGCTGTTGAAAGAACTCGGCTTGGGTTTTGATGAACTCGAGTTGTACAACTCGAGTTGTGAACGCGCAACGCGAGGCACTGTGAGGCGCCATAATATTTATATTTGTGGGCACAATCTAACTAAATTCAAATTGGCAAAAGAGTCCAAACAAAGGCTTTGTTGCCAGGGCTCTAAAATAAGCATTCATTTCATCTTGCTTTTAATGATTGCTTTTGCAAATTTTAGGTGTGAAATATTAAATGTAAAATAAAATATTACGGCCAAGTTTAACCAAAGGTGTGAACTGCGATATAATACTATCTGGCGCATGTGTGAGGCCTCGGGATGAGAAATTCTCAAGAAAAATGAGACAGATTGCCGTAAACTTCACTGGCTATTGGGTCAAGGATATGGTATCTGAGCATTCCAATCAAGTCTGTGTTTCTTTGCAATTCTACCAAATTTCTATGAGAGTGTAGATGAATTAAAATAAGAAAAAGTGTTTTTGAACTTTGATATACCGTGAGACCGAAAGCAAAGTATCGAATACTGCTTAGACATGTCCAACCCTCACAGTAGTGTAGACTTAGATTTACTGCATTCTCTGATTTCAGGCTTACAATAACATAAATGTGCACGCATGCTTTTGTTACAAGATAGCTATTTCAGAAATAAGACAAATTAAAATCCATATAAGTAATAAATATTATTTATTATCTCTATGTGAAATCCATACTATACTATCTGTGCATTTGCAAAGACATGAAATGATAGCCTTGTCTAAATATGTTGGACATACAATGACCAAGTTTTGCTGTCCAAAATATCTCTTATAATAGCCTGAGTAAAATATTCTTGGTGTGCCGGTAACTTACCCTCCGCTGTTCTTTGTACTTTTCCTTCTGGGTTTGATGTCATTCAAGGCCGTACATGCAGCCATACTCTTTTTCTTCGCCATACATACATAAATAGCCTTGACTGTCATGAATGACCTTCTTTCCTCTCCAAATACCTTCACCTTGCTAAATTAGAGCAGATAAAATTTTAAAATTAAGAAACTTGGTATAGAATTTTTAGATTCATTGGCTGAAGACGTTATAGGTTTTTAACCTTACTTGATTTCTAACACTCAATTGAGAACTAACTGCTGCATGTATATGATGCTTTATACATTCATTGCTTGCTTGATTGTAGTTATCAATATACAATGATTTTTAATGTCATTTCAATTGCATGCCAATGCTTGTACATTGAAGCCCATGTATATCTTCGAATCAAGGCTGCACTATAAGCTTGATTGTAATCCACTGCATGTCTGTATATACATGAATATCCACTTCGTTAAATTAAGCTTAAGAGTTGAGTGTCCATAGCGAGTAATCCTTTATTGCTGAGAGGTAGATGGTGTGTATCCAGTGTGAGTTGCTAGTGAACTGATGAAAATTGTATCAACTCTGCTTCAAGTAGGGCCTGTGACGTCATAGATCACATGGTACAAAAACAAACCAAAAAGGGCCTCATAAAACTGCAGCATAAAAACATATAAGCTACTATTGACATGTACTTCTATTGCACAACAACCTCAAGGTTACACTAAAATGTTCATTTTCAACACAAGATCACAAATTAGGCAGTGGAGAAAAAGTGCTTTAAGGATATGAGATTTCCTTCAAAAAGTCTTTCATGCTTGTTTAATATGCCGCCCTCATGGTATGTGTAAAACTTGTTGCCATATTCGATTTCATGGGCTTTGATGGCTTGCTCAGCCTCTTCTGACAATGAGACAAGAACGAGTGGCATAATGCGTAAATGCACTGCAAAAAATATACTTGGTAGGCCCTCAGGCTCCTCGTAGAAGTTGACTGTCATCAGCAATCATGTCATTCAACTATCGAGCCTTCAATAACCTACCGACACGATTGCCGACTACAGGCACGGGAGGCCTGTAGGTAGGCCTATATAAAAGATAAAATGACAAATACAAAAAGTCAGTTATGAATACATGATGACCCACTGAGGTCTTCTTTTAAGGTTGAAGCAATATGAATGCACACCAAAAAGGGGCGCGGCCTAAACGCTCCTTGTTGGCGACAGAAAC